>NC_053497.1:135421913-135566913 GCF_905171775.1 Rana temporaria
ATAAGGGGTACCGACTAGCTTTCTTGACTGAGGTGTAGCCCCATGTCTTCGGTACCGACAGAGCCAATCCCTGGGTCAGTAGCATCGAAGGGCGCTGAGATATGGCCTCCAAGGCAGAGTGTGTTTTCCCATAGACTCCAATGTTAAACCTCTGCCAAACTGGCCATACTTTGGGAAGCGATTGACGGCCTTCCAGAGGTGGTACCGGGCCCAAACTCGGTGGGTGTCTTCCCCCATATGTCCCCTACAACACCCAGAAGTTTGGTGAGTTTGTGACCCTTGGTTCCTTGGTTGCGAATGCATTGAGTGGAGGGTACCTTTCTGGTGGTTTCTTCCAAAACACCCAACTTTGCACGCCTGTATCTCCCGAAGCATAAGGGGTACCGACTAGCTTTCTTGACTGAGGTGTAGCCCCATGTCTTCGGTACCGACAGAGCCAATCCCTGGGTCAGTAGCATCGAAGGGCGCTGAGATATGGCCTCCAAGGCAGAGTGTGTTTTCCCATAGACTCCAATGTTAAACCTCTGCCAAACTGGCCATACTTTGGGAAGCGATTGACGGCCTTCCAGAGGTGGTACCGGGCCCAAACTCGGTGGGTGTCTTCCCCCATATGTCCCCTACAACACCCAGAAGTTTGGTGAGTTTGTGACCCTTGGTTCCTTGGTTGCGAATGCATTGAGTGGAGGGTACCTTTCTGGTGGTTTCTTCCAAAACACCCAACTTTGCACGCCTGTATCTCCCGAAGCATAAGGGGTACCGACTAGCTTTCTTGACTGAGGTGTAGCCCCATGTCTTCGGTACCGACAGAGCCAATCCCTGGGTCAGTAGCATCGAAGGGCGCTGAGATATGGCCTCCAAGGCAGAGTGTGTTTTCCCATAGACTCCAATGTTAAACCTCTGCCAAACTGGCCATACTTTGGGAAGCGATTGACGGCCTTCCAGAGGTGGTACCGGGCCCAAACTCGGTGGGTGTCTTCCCCCATATGTCCCCTACAACACCCAGAAGTTTGGTGAGTTTGTGACCCTTGGTTCCTTGGTTGCGAATGCATTGAGTGGAGGGTACCTTTCTGGTGGTTTCTTCCAAAACACCCAACTTTGCACGCCTGTATCTCCCGAAGCATAAGGGGTACCGACTAGCTTTCTTGACTGAGGTGTAGCCCCATGTCTTCGGTACCGACAGAGCTAATCCCTGGGTCAGTAGCATCGAAGGGCGCTGAGATATGGCCTCCAAGGCAGAGTGTGTTTTCCCATAGACTCCAATGTTAAACCTCTGCCAAACTGGCCATACTTTGGGAAGCGATTGACGGCCTTCCAGAGGTGGTACCGGGCCCAAACTCGGTGGGTGTCTTCCCCCATATGTCCCCTACAACACCCATAAGTTTGGTGAGTTTGTGACCCTTGGTTCCTTGGTTGCGAATGCATTGAGTGGAGGGTACCTTTCTGGTGGTTTCTTCCAAAACACCCAACTTTGCACGCCTGTATCTCCCGAAGCATAAGGGGTACCGACTAGCTTTCTTGACTGAGGTGTAGCCCCATGTCTTCGGTACCGACAGAGCCAATCCCTGGGTCAGTAGCATCGAAGGGCGCTGAGATATGGCCTCCAAGGCAGAGTGTGTTTTCCCATAGACTCCAATGTTAAACCTCTGCCAAACTGGCCATACTTTGGGAAGCGATTGACGGCCTTCCAGAGGTGGTACCGGGCCCAAACTCGGTGGGTGTCTTCCCCCATATGTCCCCTACAACACCCAGAAGTTTGGTGAGTTTGTGACCCTTGGTTCCTTGGTCGCGAATGCATTGAGTGGAGGGTACCTTTCTGGTGGTTTCTTCCAAAACACCCAACTTTGCACGCCTGTATCTCCCGAAGCATAAGGGGTACCGACTAGCTTTCTTGACTGAGGTGTAGCCCCATGTCTTCGGTACCGACAGAGCTAATCCCTGGGTCAGTAGCATCGAAGGGCGCTGAGATATGGCCTCCAAGGCAGAGTGTGTTTTCCCATAGACTCCAATGTTAAACCTCTGCCAAACTGGCCATACTTTGGGAAGCGATTGACGGCCTTCCAGAGGTGGTACCGGGCCCAAACTCGGTGGGTGTCTTCCCCCATATGTCCCCTACAACACCCAGAAGTTTGGTGAGTTTGTGACCCTTGGTTCCTTGGTCGCGAATGCATTGAGTGGAGGGTACCTTTCTGGTGGTTTCTTCCAAAACACCCAACTTTGCACGCCTGTATCTCCCGAAGCATAAGGGGTACCGACTAGCTTTCTTGACTGAGGTGTAGCCCCATGTCTTCGGTACCGACAGAGCCAATCCCTGGGTCAGTAGCATCGAAGGGCGCTGAGATATGGCCTCCAAGGCAGAGTGTGTTTTCCCATAGACTCCAATGTTAAACCTCTGCCAAACTGGCCATACTTTGGGAAGCGATTGACGGCCTTCCAGAGGTGGTACCGGGCCCAAACTCGGTGGGTGTCTTCCCCCATATGTCCCCTACAACACCCATAAGTTTGGTGAGTTTGTGACCCTTGGTTCCTTGGTTGCGAATGCATTGAGTGGAGGGTACCTTTCTGGTGGTTTCTTCCAAAACACCCAACTTTGCACGCCTGTATCTCCCGAAGCATAAGGGGTACCGACTAGCTTTCTTGACTGAGGTGTAGCCCCATGTCTTCGGTACCGACAGAGCCAATCCCTGGGTCAGTAGCATCGAAGGGCGCTGAGATATGGCCTCCAAGGCAGAGTGTGTTTTCCCATAGACTCCAATGTTAAACCTCTGCCAAACTGGCCATACTTTGGGAAGCGATTGACGGCCTTCCAGAGGTGGTACCGGGCCCAAACTCGGTGGGTGTCTTCCCCCATATGTCCCCTACAACACCCAGAAGTTTGGTGAGTTTGTGACCCTTGGTTCCTTGGTCGCGAATGCATTGAGTGGAGGGTACCTTTCTGGTGGTTTCTTCCAAAACACCCAACTTTGCACGCCTGTATCTCCCGAAGCATAAGGGGTACCGACTAGCTTTCTTGACTGAGGTGTAGCCCCATGTCTTCGGTACCGACAGAGCCAATCCCTGGGTCAGTAGCATCGAAGGGCGCTGAGATATGGCCTCCAAGGCAGAGTGTGTTTTCCCATAGACTCCAATGTTAAACCTCTGCCAAACTGGCCATACTTTGGGAAGCGATTGACGGCCTTCCAGAGGTGGTACCGGGCCCAAACTCGGTGGGTGTCTTCCCCCATATGTCCCCTACAACACCCAGAAGTTTGGTGAGTTTGTGACCCTTGGTTCCTTGGTTGCGAATGCATTGAGTGGAGGGTACCTTTCTGGTGGTTTCTTCCAAAACACCCAACTTTGCACGCCTGTATCTCCCGAAGCATAAGGGGTACCGACTAGCTTTCTTGACTGAGGTGTAGCCCCATGTCTTCGGTACCGACAGAGCCAATCCCTGGGTCAGTAGCATCGAAGGGCGCTGAGATATGGCCTCCAAGGCAGAGTGTGTTTTCCCATAGACTCCAATGTTAAACCTCTGCCAAACTGGCCATACTTTGGGAAGCGATTGACGGCCTTCCAGAGGTGGTACCGGGCCCAAACTCGGTGGGTGTCTTCCCCCATATGTCCCCTACAACACCCAGAAGTTTGGTGAGTTTGTGACCCTTGGTTCCTTGGTCGCGAATGCATTGAGTGGAGGGTACCTTTCTGGTGGTTTCTTCCAAAACACCCAACTTTGCACGCCTGTATCTCCCGAAGCATAAGGGGTACCGACTAGCTTTCTTGACTGAGGTGTAGCCCCATGTCTTCGGTACCGACAGAGCCAATCCCTGGGTCAGTAGCATCGAAGGGCGCTGAGATATGGCCTCCAAGGCAGAGTGTGTTTTCCCACACTCTAAAAAGTAATTCGAGAGACCTGTTACCACCACTTAATTAAATGCATATTTCCAAGGTAAAAATTCAAATTTATTGTTTTAAATAAACTTTTTACGTTGAAAACCTATTTTAATAAGTTCTGTTGATATTATAATGTTGGAAATTACAGCAACCTAATTTTGTGTGTTGTGTACAATCCCATTTCTGCATTCATTGATGTAAAAGGAAATTTAAGTTGTGGTAACTTAATAAAATGGACTTGGTAACTCAATTTTGTTATATCTTGAGTTATTGCAAGTCTCCTCCCCCACCAACATAACGCAGAAAAAGCTGAGACATGTTGGAAGGAAGACCTGCTGCGGCACAGAGATATGAAAGACATTTTTAAAGGTGAAAATAATTTGCTTTACAAAGAAATTTGGAACTATTACTGTTTGTAATCCCTTATAGCCTATAGCTCGAGAACTAGGTGTTAAAAGGCAACACCAACTAACAAACTTTGTCCTAATATAGTGCTGGTTGTTTTTAGCCTTGTGAACATCATTGCCTCATGTCAGTGGGTAGCATTGATAGTGCGCCATTTGTAAAATCTGCTAAGCTTGAAAAAGTTTTTTTTTTTTTTTTGTGCCAGGGGAGTCAGTGTATTATAGATTTTAGCTTCTATGGCAAACTATATTCAAGACTTCATGGTTTGTTTAAAATATTTACTAAAGGCAAATCCACTTTGCACTGAAGGTGCACTTGGAAGTGCAGTCACTGTAGATCTGAGGGGGACATGCAAGGAAAATAAAAACAGCATTTTCGCTTGCACATGATTGGATGATAAAATCAGCAGAGCTTCCCCTCATTTCAGATCTTTCAGATTTGCCTTTAGTAAATAAACCCCAATAGTCTGATTGTTTATTGTCTTCTTTCCTTGGAGACGGAGGGACTGTTTTCCTCTCTCCCCTCCAACCTATGGCCACTATTGTGGTATTCCTATTTGTCTGTTTTTCTTCTTTTTTTTCTTTTTTTTGGATGCTCTTTCCCCCTTATCAGCTCCCTCTTCCCTCTTCCTACTTGCCCTAAGGCCGCTTTCACACTGAGGCGCCGTCAGTAGTAAAGCGCCGCTATTTTTAGCGGTGCTATTCGGCCGCTAGCGGGGTGTTTTTAACAACCACTAGCGGGCAAAAAAGGGTTAAATACGCCGGCAAAGTGCCGCTGCCGGTGGTGCTGCCCAATAATTTCAATGGGCAGGGGTGCTGTAGGAGCGGTGTATCCATGAGAATTTCCCACACCATGTTTAAAATGCACTGCAGCTGTGTTCTGCAGTGAGTGTCAATTTTAAGCTAATGACACCCCAAATGCAGATCACAAACACAGTGTGTTTGCTTGCACTGGATCACGTGGTACAGAAGTACCATGTGATCCGGTTGCAATGAGTTTCCAATTGTAGATACACTGGCCCAGATTCACAAAGGAGATACACGGAGTATCTCAGATACTCCGCCGTATCTCTCAGAGTATCTATGCGACTGATTCATAGAATCAGTTACGCATAGATATCCCTAAGATCCGACAGGTGTAATTGTTTTACACTGTCGGATCTTAGGATGCAATACCGCGGCCGCCGCTGGGGGGAGTTTGCGTCGTAAACCAGCGTCGAGTATGCAAATTAGGAGTTACGGCGATCCACAATGGTTTTTCGTGTTCGCTACGTCGCCGCTAGTCTAGTTTCCTGTCATAAAGTTAGTCGTCGTTTTTGGTGCCTTAACTTTACACAGCACACGTATGTGCTGTATAAAGTATGGCCGTCGTTCCCGCGTCGAAATTAAAAAATTCACGTCGTTTGCATAAGACGTCCGGGAATACGGAAGTACGCTACGCACGTCGCCGATCGAAAAAATTACGTCACTTCACGCAAAGCACGGCGGGAAATTCAAAAGGGAGCATGCGCAGTAGGTCTGGCGCGGGAGCGCGCCTAATTTAAATGGCACACGCCCCTTTGAATTACGCGGGCTTACGCCGGAGGCCGCCGGCGTAGGTTTTCATTGCAAGTGCTTTGTGAATCAGGCACTTGCGATGAAAACTTGCGGGGGTGTAACGTATCTACGATACATTACGCCGCCGCAGTTCTACATGAATCTGGCTCACTACTTTTAGTGCAGTGCAAATTCAGCCCATCCAAAATGAATGAGCTGAAATCGCACTACACAGAACTGCATGTGAATCGCATGTGAACATACAGTGCATTCCTGTGCAATTTCCGGTGTGAGACGGTCCTAAGTTTATATTTGGCACTGTGGTTTTAGATATATTAGGATATATTATACATGGTACAAATCTTTATGTTTGAAACTTATTTTCTATTTTTGTTAACTTTACTATTTATGTTAAAAAACTCAACTGTTTTGTGTAATAAACTTAAGGCCCCTTTCACACTGGGGCGGTAAGTGCGTCTGCGGTAAAGTGCCGCTCCAATGTAAAAGCCCTTGGCCTTTCACACTGGAGACAAAGCTTTAGGGTCACTGGAGACACAGTTTAGGGTCGGTTTGCAGGCGCTATTTTAAGCGCAATAGCGCCTTCAAACCACTCCAGTGTGAAAGGGGTCTAATTGTTTAACAATTGTGTTGTTGAATGAATTCATTTGTGAAAGCTAGTATAACAACAAAGCTAAACACTAATAGAGAAAATAACTTTGGACCAACTTGAGTTTAGCTGTTTATTAACCTAAAGAAAGTGTGCTCATAATTGTAGAAATTAAGTACATGTGACTTAAAAAAATGATTGTAGAAACTGGAAAAACTAATTGGAGCAACTTAATATTGTTGACTACTCAACTTAAAAACATGTGTTTATAATGCCAGTAATTAAGTGGATGGTAAATAAAAATGCATTTATATCTAGCAGAAAAGCTAATTACCTCAACACAATGTAGGTTGTTGCTTCCACTTAATTTTACCTGACATTGTCATAACTTAAAAAGCTTGATGCAAACTGTTGCGTTATTTTTTTTTGTTGAGCCAAGACATTATTTTTTAGAGTGCATAGACTCCAATGTTAAACCTCTGCCCAAACCTCTGCCCAAACTCGGTGGGTGTCTTCCCCCATATGTCCCCTACAACACCCAGAAGTTTGGTGAGTTTGTGACCCTTGGTTCCTTGGTTGCGAATGCATTGAGTGGAGGGTACCTTTCTGGTGGTTTCTTCCAAAACACCCAACTTTGCACGCCTGTATCTCCCGAAGCATAAGGGGTACCGACTAGCTTTCTTGACTGAGGTGTAGCCCCATGTCTTCGGTACCGACAGAGCCAATCCCTGGGTCAGTAGCATCGAAGGGCGCTGAGATATGGCCTCCAAGGCAGAGTGTGTTTTCCCATAGACTCCAATGTTAAACCTCTGCCAAACTGGCCATACTTTGGGAAGCGATTGACGGCCTTCCAGAGGTGGTACCGGGCCCAAACTCGGTGGGTGTCTTCCCCCATATGTCCCCTACAACACCCAGAAGTTTGGTGAGTTTGTGACCCTTGGTTCCTTGGTCGCGAATGCATTGAGTGGAGGGTACCTTTCTGGTGGTTTCTTCCAAAACACCCAACTTTGCACGCCTGTATCTCCCGAAGCATAAGGGGTACCGACTAGCTTTCTTGACTGAGGTGTAGCCCCATGTCTTCGGTACCGACAGAGCCAATCCCTGGGTCAGTAGCATCGAAGGGCGCTGAGATATGGCCTCCAAGGCAGAGTGTGTTTTCCCATAGACTCCAATGTTAAACCTCTGCCAAACTGGCCATACTTTGGGAAGCGATTGACGGCCTTCCAGAGGTGGTACCGGGCCCAAACTCGGTGGGTGTCTTCCCCCATATGTCCCCTACAACACCCATAAGTTTGGTGAGTTTGTGACCCTTGGTTCCTTGGTTGCGAATGCATTGAGTGGAGGGTACCTTTCTGGTGGTTTCTTCCAAAACACCCAACTTTGCACGCCTGTATCTCCCGAAGCATAAGGGGTACCGACTAGCTTTCTTGACTGAGGTGTAGCCCCATGTCTTCGGTACCGACAGAGCCAATCCCTGGGTCAGTAGCATCGAAGGGCGCTGAGATATGGCCTCCAAGGCAGAGTGTGTTTTCCCATAGACTCCAATGTTAAACCTCTGCCAAACTGGCCATACTTTGGGAAGCGATTGACGGCCTTCCAGAGGTGGTACCGGGCCCAAACTCGGTGGGTGTCTTCCCCCATATGTCCCCTACAACACCCAGAAGTTTGGTGAGTTTGTGACCCTTGGTTCCTTGGTTGCGAATGCATTGAGTGGAGGGTACCTTTCTGGTGGTTTCTTCCAAAACACCCAACTTTGCACGCCTGTATCTCCCGAAGCATAAGGGGTACCGACTAGCTTTCTTGACTGAGGTGTAGCCCCATGTCTTCGGTACCGACAGAGCCAATCCCTGGGTCAGTAGCATCGAAGGGCGCTGAGATATGGCCTCCAAGGCAGAGTGTGTTTTCCCATAGACTCCAATGTTAAACCTCTGCCAAACTGGCCATACTTTGGGAAGCGATTGACGGCCTTCCAGAGGTGGTACCGGGCCCAAACTCGGTGGGTGTCTTCCCCCATATGTCCCCTACAACACCCAGAAGTTTGGTGAGTTTGTGACCCTTGGTTCCTTGGTTGCGAATGCATTGAGTGGAGGGTACCTTTCTGGTGGTTTCTTCCAAAACACCCAACTTTGCACGCCTGTATCTCCCGAAGCATAAGGGGTACCGACTAGCTTTCTTGACTGAGGTGTAGCCCCATGTCTTCGGTACCGACAGAGCCAATCCCTGGGTCAGTAGCATCGAAGGGCGCTGAGATATGGCCTCCAAGGCAGAGTGTGTTTTCCCATAGACTCCAATGTTAAACCTCTGCCAAACTGGCCATACTTTGGGAAGCGATTGACGGCCTTCCAGAGGTGGTACCGGGCCCAAACTCGGTGGGTGTCTTCCCCCATATGTCCCCTACAACACCCATAAGTTTGGTGAGTTTGTGACCCTTGGTTCCTTGGTTGCGAATGCATTGAGTGGAGGGTACCTTTCTGGTGGTTTCTTCCAAAACACCCAACTTTGCACGCCTGTATCTCCCGAAGCATAAGGGGTACCGACTAGCTTTCTTGACTGAGGTGTAGCCCCATGTCTTCGGTACCGACAGAGCCAATCCCTGGGTCAGTAGCATCGAAGGGCGCTGAGATATGGCCTCCAAGGCAGAGTGTGTTTTCCCATAGACTCCAATGTTAAACCTCTGCCAAACTGGCCATACTTTGGGAAGCGATTGACGGCCTTCCAGAGGTGGTACCGGGCCCAAACTCGGTGGGTGTCTTCCCCCATATGTCCCCTACAACACCCATAAGTTTGGTGAGTTTGTGACCCTTGGTTCCTTGGTTGCGAATGCATTGAGTGGAGGGTACCTTTCTGGTGGTTTCTTCCAAAACACCCAACTTTGCACGCCTGTATCTCCCGAAGCATAAGGGGTACCGACTAGCTTTCTTGACTGAGGTGTAGCCCCATGTCTTCGGTACCGACAGAGCTAATCCCTGGGTCAGTAGCATCGAAGGGCGCTGAGATATGGCCTCCAAGGCAGAGTGTGTTTTCCCATAGACTCCAATGTTAAACCTCTGCCAAACTGGCCATACTTTGGGAAGCGATTGACGGCCTTCCAGAGGTGGTACCGGGCCCAAACTCGGTGGGTGTCTTCCCCCATATGTCCCCTACAACACCCATAAGTTTGGTGAGTTTGTGACCCTTGGTTCCTTGGTTGCGAATGCATTGAGTGGAGGGTACCTTTCTGGTGGTTTCTTCCAAAACACCCAAATTTGCACGCCTGTATCTCCCGAAGCATAAGGGGTACCGACTAGCTTTCTTGACTGAGGTGTAGCCCCATGTCTTCGGTACCGACAGAGCCAATCCCTGGGTCAGTAGCATCGAAGGGCGCTGAGATATGGCCTCCAAGGCAGAGTGTGTTTTCCCATAGACTCCAATGTTAAACCTCTGCCAAACTGGCCATACTTTGGGAAGCGATTGACGGCCTTCCAGAGGTGGTACCGGGCCCAAACTCGGTGGGTGTCTTCCCCCATATGTCCCCTACAACACCCATAAGTTTGGTGAGTTTGTGACCCTTGGTTCCTTGGTTGCGAATGCATTGAGTGGAGGGTACCTTTCTGGTGGTTTCTTCCAAAACACCCAACTTTGCACGCCTGTATCTCCCGAAGCATAAGGGGTACCGACTAGCTTTCTTGACTGAGGTGTAGCCCCATGTCTTCGGTACCGACAGAGCCAATCCCTGGGTCAGTAGCATCGAAGGGCGCTGAGATATGGCCTCCAAGGCAGAGTGTGTTTTCCCATAGACTCCAATGTTAAACCTCTGCCAAACTGGCCATACTTTGGGAAGCGATTGACGGCCTTCCAGAGGTGGTACCGGGCCCAAACTCGGTGGGTGTCTTCCCCCATATGTCCCCTACAACACCCAGAAGTTTGGTGAGTTTGTGACCCTTGGTTCCTTGGTTGCGAATGCATTGAGTGGAGGGTACCTTTCTGGTGGTTTCTTCCAAAACACCCAACTTTGCACGCCTGTATCTCCCGAAGCATAAGGGGTACCGACTAGCTTTCTTGACTGAGGTGTAGCCCCATGTCTTCGGTACCGACAGAGCCAATCCCTGGGTCAGTAGCATCGAAGGGCGCTGAGATATGGCCTCCAAGGCAGAGTGTGTTTTCCCATAGACTCCAATGTTAAACCTCTGCCAAACTGGCCATACTTTGGGAAGCGATTGACGGCCTTCCAGAGGTGGTACCGGGCCCAAACTCGGTGGGTGTCTTCCCCCATATGTCCCCTACAACACCCAGAAGTTTGGTGAGTTTGTGACCCTTGGTTCCTTGGTTGCGAATGCATTGAGTGGAGGGTACCTTTCTGGTGGTTTCTTCCAAAACACCCAACTTTGCACGCCTGTATCTCCCGAAGCATAAGGGGTACCGACTAGCTTTCTTGACTGAGGTGTAGCCCCATGTCTTCGGTACCGACAGAGCCAATCCCTGGGTCAGTAGCATCGAAGGGCGCTGAGATATGGCCTCCAAGGCAGAGTGTGTTTTCCCATAGACTCCAATGTTAAACCTCTGCCAAACTGGCCATACTTTGGGAAGCGATTGACGGCCTTCCAGAGGTGGTACCGGGCCCAAACTCGGTGGGTGTCTTCCCCCATATGTCCCCTACAACACCCAGAAGTTTGGTGAGTTTGTGACCCTTGGTTCCTTGGTTGCGAATGCATTGAGTGGAGGGTACCTTTCTGGTGGTTTCTTCCAAAACACCCAACTTTGCACGCCTGTATCTCCCGAAGCATAAGGGGTACCGACTAGCTTTCTTGACTGAGGTGTAGCCCCATGTCTTCGGTACCGACAGAGCCAATCCCTGGGTCAGTAGCATCGAAGGGCGCTGAGATATGGCCTCCAAGGCAGAGTGTGTTTTCCCATAGACTCCAATGTTAAACCTCTGCCAAACTGGCCATACTTTGGGAAGCGATTGACGGCCTTCCAGAGGTGGTACCGGGCCCAAACTCGGTGGGTGTCTTCCCCCATATGTCCCCTACAACACCCAGAAGTTTGGTGAGTTTGTGACCCTTGGTTCCTTGGTTGCGAATGCATTGAGTGGAGGGTACCTTTCTGGTGGTTTCTTCCAAAACACCCAACTTTGCACGCCTGTATCTCCCGAAGCATAAGGGGTACCGACTAGCTTTCTTGACTGAGGTGTAGCCCCATGTCTTCGGTACCGACAGAGCCAATCCCTGGGTCAGTAGCATCGAAGGGCGCTGAGATATGGCCTCCAAGGCAGAGTGTGTTTTCCCATAGACTCCAATGTTAAACCTCTGCCAAACTGGCCATACTTTGGGAAGCGATTGACGGCCTTCCAGAGGTGGTACCGGGCCCAAACTCGGTGGGTGTCTTCCCCCATATGTCCCCTACAACACCCAGAAGTTTGGTGAGTTTGTGACCCTTGGTTCCTTGGTTGCGAATGCATTGAGTGGAGGGTACCTTTCTGGTGGTTTCTTCCAAAACACCCAACTTTGCACGCCTGTATCTCCCGAAGCATAAGGGGTACCGACTAGCTTTCTTGACTGAGGTGTAGCCCCATGTCTTCGGTACCGACAGAGCCAATCCCTGGGTCAGTAGCATCGAAGGGCGCTGAGATATGGCCTCCAAGGCAGAGTGTGTTTTCCCATAGACTCCAATGTTAAACCTCTGCCAAACTGGCCATACTTTGGGAAGCGATTGACGGCCTTCCAGAGGTGGTACCGGGCCCAAACTCGGTGGGTGTCTTCCCCCATATGTCCCCTACAACACCCAGAAGTTTGGTGAGTTTGTGACCCTTGGTTCCTTGGTTGCGAATGCATTGAGTGGAGGGTACCTTTCTGGTGGTTTCTTCCAAAACACCCAACTTTGCACGCCTGTATCTCCCGAAGCATAAGGGGTACCGACTAGCTTTCTTGACTGAGGTGTAGCCCCATGTCTTCGGTACCGACAGAGCCAATCCCTGGGTCAGTAGCATCGAAGGGCGCTGAGATATGGCCTCCAAGGCAGAGTGTGTTTTCCCATAGACTCCAATGTTAAACCTCTGCCAAACTGGCCATACTTTGGGAAGCGATTGACGGCCTTCCAGAGGTGGTACCGGGCCCAAACTCGGTGGGTGTCTTCCCCCATATGTCCCCTACAACACCCAGAAGTTTGGTGAGTTTGTGACCCTTGGTTCCTTGGTTGCGAATGCATTGAGTGGAGGGTACCTTTCTGGTGGTTTCTTCCAAAACACCCAACTTTGCACGCCTGTATCTCCCGAAGCATAAGGGGTACCGACTAGCTTTCTTGACTGAGGTGTAGCCCCATGTCTTCGGTACCGACAGAGCCAATCCCTGGGTCAGTAGCATCGAAGGGCGCTGAGATATGGCCTCCAAGGCAGAGTGTGTTTTCCCATAGACTCCAATGTTAAACCTCTGCCAAACTGGCCATACTTTGGGAAGCGATTGACGGCCTTCCAGAGGTGGTACCGGGCCCAAACTCGGTGGGTGTCTTCCCCCATATGTCCCCTACAACACCCAGAAGTTTGGTGAGTTTGTGACCCTTGGTTCCTTGGTTGCGAATGCATTGAGTGGAGGGTACCTTTCTGGTGGTTTCTTCCAAAACACCCAACTTTGCACGCCTGTATCTCCCGAAGCATAAGGGGTACCGACTAGCTTTCTTGACTGAGGTGTAGCCCCATGTCTTCGGTACCGACAGAGCCAATCCCTGGGTCAGTAGCATCGAAGGGCGCTGAGATATGGCCTCCAAGGCAGAGTGTGTTTTCCCATAGACTCCAATGTTAAACCTCTGCCAAACTGGCCATACTTTGGGAAGCGATTGACGGCCTTCCAGAGGTGGTACCGGGCCCAAACTCGGTGGGTGTCTTCCCCCATATGTCCCCTACAACACCCATAAGTTTGGTGAGTTTGTGACCCTTGGTTCCTTGGTTGCGAATGCATTGAGTGGAGGGTACCTTTCTGGTGGTTTCTTCCAAAACACCCAACTTTGCACGCCTGTATCTCCCGAAGCATAAGGGGTACCGACTAGCTTTCTTGACTGAGGTGTAGCCCCATGTCTTCGGTACCGACAGAGCCAATCCCTGGGTCAGTAGCATCGAAGGGCGCTGAGATATGGCCTCCAAGGCAGAGTGTGTTTTCCCATAGACTCCAATGTTAAACCTCTGCCAAACTGGCCATACTTTGGGAAGCGATTGACGGCCTTCCAGAGGTGGTACCGGGCCCAAACTCGGTGGGTGTCTTCCCCCATATGTCCCCTACAACACCCATAAGTTTGGTGAGTTTGTGACCCTTGGTTCCTTGGTTGCGAATGCATTGAGTGGAGGGTACCTTTCTGGTGGTTTCTTCCAAAACACCCAACTTTGCACGCCTGTATCTCCCGAAGCATAAGGGGTACCGACTAGCTTTCTTGACTGAGGTGTAGCCCCATGTCTTCGGTACCGACAGAGCTAATCCCTGGGTCAGTAGCATCGAAGGGCGCTGAGATATGGCCTCCAAGGCAGAGTGTGTTTTCCCATAGACTCCAATGTTAAACCTCTGCCAAACTGGCCATACTTTGGGAAGCGATTGACGGCCTTCCAGAGGTGGTACCGGGCCCAAACTCGGTGGGTGTCTTCCCCCATATGTCCCCTACAACACCCAGAAGTTTGGTGAGTTTGTGACCCTTGGTTCCTTGGTTGCGAATGCATTGAGTGGAGGGTACCTTTCTGGTGGTTTCTTCCAAAACACCCAACTTTGCACGCCTGTATCTCCCGAAGCATAAGGGGTACCGACTAGCTTTCTTGACTGAGGTGTAGCCCCATGTCTTCGGTACCGACAGAGCCAATCCCTGGGTCAGTAGCATCGAAGGGCGCTGAGATATGGCCTCCAAGGCAGAGTGTGTTTTCCCATAGACTCCAATGTTAAACCTCTGCCAAACTGGCCATACTTTGGGAAGCGATTGACGGCCTTCCAGAGGTGGTACCGGGCCCAAACTCGGTGGGTGTCTTCCCCCATATGTCCCCTACAACACCCAGAAGTTTGGTGAGTTTGTGACCCTTGGTTCCTTGGTTGCGAATGCATTGAGTGGAGGGTACCTTTCTGGTGGTTTCTTCCAAAACACCCAACTTTGCACGCCTGTATCTCCCGAAGCATAAGGGGTACCGACTAGCTTTCTTGACTGAGGTGTAGCCCCATGTCTTCGGTACCGACAGAGCTAATCCCTGGGTCAGTAGCATCGAAGGGCGCTGAGATATGGCCTCCAAGGCAGAGTGTGTTTTCCCATAGACTCCAATGTTAAACCTCTGCCAAACTGGCCATACTTTGGGAAGCGATTGACGGCCTTCCAGAGGTGGTACCGGGCCCAAACTCGGTGGGTGTCTTCCCCCATATGTCCCCTACAACACCCATAAGTTTGGTGAGTTTGTGACCCTTGGTTCCTTGGTTGCGAATGCATTGAGTGGAGGGTACCTTTCTGGTGGTTTCTTCCAAAACACCCAACTTTGCACGCCTGTATCTCCCGAAGCATAAGGGGTACCGACTAGCTTTCTTGACTGAGGTGTAGCCCCATGTCTTCGGTACCGACAGAGCTAATCCCTGGGTCAGTAGCATCGAAGGGCGCTGAGATATGGCCTCCAAGGCAGAGTGTGTTTTCCCATAGACTCCAATGTTAAACCTCTGCCAAACTGGCCATACTTTGGGAAGCGATTGACGGCCTTCCAGAGGTGGTACCGGGCCCAAACTCGGTGGGTGTCTTCCCCCATATGTCCCCTACAACACCCAGAAGTTTGGTGAGTTTGTGACCCTTGGTTCCTTGGTTGCGAATGCATTGAGTGGAGGGTACCTTTCTGGTGGTTTCTTCCAAAACACCCAACTTTGCACGCCTGTATCTCCCGAAGCATAAGGGGTACCGACTAGCTTTCTTGACTGAGGTGTAGCCCCATGTCTTCGGTACCGACAGAGCCAATCCCTGGGTCAGTAGCATCGAAGGGCGCTGAGATATGGCCTCCAAGGCAGAGTGTGTTTTCCCATAGACTCCAATGTTAAACCTCTGCCAAACTGGCCATACTTTGGGAAGCGATTGACGGCCTTCCAGAGGTGGTACCGGGCCCAAACTCGGTGGGTGTCTTCCCCCATATGTCCCCTACAACACCCAGAAGTTTGGTGAGTTTGTGACCCTTGGTTCCTTGGTTGCGAATGCATTGAGTGGAGGGTACCTTTCTGGTGGTTTCTTCCAAAACACCCAACTTTGCACGCCTGTATCTCCCGAAGCATAAGGGGTACCGACTAGCTTTCTTGACTGAGGTGTAGCCCCATGTCTTCGGTACCGACAGAGCCAATCCCTGGGTCAGTAGCATCGAAGGGCGCTGAGATATGGCCTCCAAGGCAGAGTGTGTTTTCCCATAGACTCCAATGTTAAACCTCTGCCAAACTGGCCATACTTTGGGAAGCGATTGACGGCCTTCCAGAGGTGGTACCGGGCCCAAACTCGGTGGGTGTCTTCCCCCATATGTCCCCTACAACACCCATAAGTTTGGTGAGTTTGTGACCCTTGGTTCCTTGGTTGCGAATGCATTGAGTGGAGGGTACCTTTCTGGTGGTTTCTTCCAAAACACCCAACTTTGCACGCCTGTATCTCCCGAAGCATAAGGGGTACCGACTAGCTTTCTTGACTGAGGTGTAGCCCCATGTCTTCGGTACCGACAGAGCTAATCCCTGGGTCAGTAGCATCGAAGGGCGCTGAGATATGGCCTCCAAGGCAGAGTGTGTTTTCCCATAGACTCCAATGTTAAACCTCTGCCAAACTGGCCATACTTTGGGAAGCGATTGACGGCCTTCCAGAGGTGGTACCGGGCCCAAACTCGGTGGGTGTCTTCCCCCATATGTCCCCTACAACACCCATAAGTTTGGTGAGTTTGTGACCCTTGGTTCCTTGGTTGCGAATGCATTGAGTGGAGGGTACCTTTCTGGTGGTTTCTTCCAAAACACCCAACTTTGCACGCCTGTATCTCCCGAAGCATAAGGGGTACCGACTAGCTTTCTTGACTGAGGTGTAGCCCCATGTCTTCGGTACCGACAGAGCCAATCCCTGGGTCAGTAGCATCGAAGGGCGCTGAGATATGGCCTCCAAGGCAGAGTGTGTTTTCCCATAGACTCCAATGTTAAACCTCTGCCAAACTGGCCATACTTTGGGAAGCGATTGACGGCCTTCCAGAGGTGGTACCGGGCCCAAACTCGGTGGGTGTCTTCCCCCATATGTCCCCTACAACACCCAGAAGTTTGGTGAGTTTGTGACCCTTGGTTCCTTGGTTGCGAATGCATTGAGTGGAGGGTACCTTTCTGGTGGTTTCTTCCAAAACACCCAACTTTGCACGCCTGTATCTCCCGAAGCATAAGGGGTACCGACTAGCTTTCTTGACTGAGGTGTAGCCCCATGTCTTCGGTACCGACAGAGCCAATCCCTGGGTCAGTAGCATCGAAGGGCGCTGAGATATGGCCTCCAAGGCAGAGTGTGTTTTCCCATAGACTCCAATGTTAAACCTCTGCCAAACTGGCCATACTTTGGGAAGCGATTGACGGCCTTCCAGAGGTGGTACCGGGCCCAAACTCGGTGGGTGTCTTCCCCCATATGTCCCCTACAACACCCAGAAGTTTGGTGAGTTTGTGACCCTTGGTTCCTTGGTTGCGAATGCATTGAGTGGAGGGTACCTTTCTGGTGGTTTCTTCCAAAACACCCAACTTTGCACGCCTGTATCTCCCGAAGCATAAGGGGTACCGACTAGCTTTCTTGACTGAGGTGTAGCCCCATGTCTTCGGTACCGACAGAGCCAATCCCTGGGTCAGTAGCATCGAAGGGCGCTGAGATATGGCCTCCAAGGCAGAGTGTGTTTTCCCATAGACTCCAATGTTAAACCTCTGCCAAACTGGCCATACTTTGGGAAGCGATTGACGGCCTTCCAGAGGTGGTACCGGGCCCAAACTCGGTGGGTGTCTTCCCCCATATGTCCCCTACAACACCCAGAAGTTTGGTGAGTTTGTGACCCTTGGTTCCTTGGTTGCGAATGCATTGAGTGGAGGGTACCTTTCTGGTGGTTTCTTCCAAAACACCCAACTTTGCACGCCTGTATCCCCCGAAGCATAAGGGGTACCGACTAGCTTTCTTGACTGAGGTGTAGCCCCATGTCTTCGGTACCGACAGAGCTAATCCCTGGGTCAGTAGCATCGAAGGGCGCTGAGATATGGCCTCCAAGGCAGAGTGTGTTTTCCCATAGACTCCAATGTTAAACCTCTGCCAAACTGGCCATACTTTGGGAAGCGATTGACGGCCTTCCAGAGGTGGTACCGGGCCCAAACTCGGTGGGTGTCTTCCCCCATATGTCCCCTACAACACCCAGAAGTTTGGTGAGTTTGTGACCCTTGGTTCCTTGGTCGCGAATGCATTGAGTGGAGGGTACCTTTCTGGTGGTTTCTTCCAAAACACCCAACTTTGCACGCCTGTATCTCCCGAAGCATAAGGGGTACCGACTAGCTTTCTTGACTGAGGTGTAGCCCCATGTCTTCGGTACCGACAGAGCCAATCCCTGGGTCAGTAGCATCGAAGGGCGCTGAGATATGGCCTCCAAGGCAGAGTGTGTTTTCCCATAGACTCCAATGTTAAACCTCTGCCAAACTGGCCATACTTTGGGAAGCGATTGACGGCCTTCCAGAGGTGGTACCGGGCCCAAACTCGGTGGGTGTCTTCCCCCATATGTCCCCTACAACACCCATAAGTTTGGTGAGTTTGTGACCCTTGGTTCCTTGGTTGCGAATGCATTGAGTGGAGGGTACCTTTCTGGTGGTTTCTTCCAAAACACCCAACTTTGCACGCCTGTATCTCCCGAAGCATAAGGGGTACCGACTAGCTTTCTTGACTGAGGTGTAGCCCCATGTCTTCGGTACCGACAGAGCCAATCCCTGGGTCAGTAGCATCGAAGGGCGCTGAGATATGGCCTCCAAGGCAGAGTGTGTTTTCCCATAGACTCCAATGTTAAACCTCTGCCAAACTGGCCATACTTTGGGAAGCGATTGACGGCCTTCCAGAGGTGGTACCGGGCCCAAACTCGGTGGGTGTCTTCCCCCATATGTCCCCTACAACACCCAGAAGTTTGGTGAGTTTGTGACCCTTGGTTCCTTGGTTGCGAATGCATTGAGTGGAGGGTACCTTTCTGGTGGTTTCTTCCAAAACACCCAACTTTGCACGCCTGTATCTCCCGAAGCATAAGGGGTACCGACTAGCTTTCTTGACTGAGGTGTAGCCCCATGTCTTCGGTACCGACAGAGCCAATCCCTGGGTCAGTAGCATCGAAGGGCGCTGAGATATGGCCTCCAAGGCAGAGTGTGTTTTCCCATAGACTCCAATGTTAAACCTCTGCCAAACTGGCCATACTTTGGGAAGCGATTGACGGCCTTCCAGAGGTGTACCGGGCCCAAACTCGGTGGGTGTCTTCCCCCATATGTCCCCTACAACACCCAGAAGTTTTGTGAGTTTGTGACCCTTGGTTTCCTTGGTTGCGAATGCATTGAGTGGAGGGTACCTTTCTGGTGGTTTCTTCCAAAACACCCAACTTTGCACGCCTGTATCTCCCGAAGCATAAGGGTACCGACTAGCTTATTGATGAGTGTAGGACCTATGGGCGATCCGGAGTTGCACCGGAAAGGACACACCTTTTTCAACCGGCCACCGGTAACCGATTTTCGGCCCTAAAAATCTGAGGGTGGTCTCATTTTGTTGGAAAGGCTTGGGGAAATCGAATGAGACCCCCTGGAGCTGTCTGTGGTAGACAGTTTTTGAGCTATACCGCTTCAAAGTGCGGATTACCAAATACCGGAAACTTCCAGAGGTGGTACCGGGCCCAAACTCGGTGGGTGTCTTCCCCCATATGTCCCCTACAACACCCAGAAGTTTGGTGAGTTTGTGACCCTTGGTTCCTTGGTCGCGAATGCATTGAGTGGAGGGTACCTTTCTGGCGGTTTCTTCCAAAACACCCAAATTTGCACGCCTGTATCTCCCGAAGCATAAGCGGTACCGACTAGCGTTCTTGACCGAGGTGTAGCTCCATGTCTTCGGTGTAGCTCCATGTCTACCGCAGACAGCTCCAGGGGGACACATATTTCATTTAGGTACAGTGTTGCATGACCGCGCAATTGTCATTTAAAGTGCAACAGTGCTAAAAACTAAAAAATGGTCTGGCAGGAAGGGGGTGAAAATGCCCTGTATGGAAGGGGTTAAATCCAGTATTTGGAAATCCAACGGACTGTTCACATGTTAAAATTTTAAAAGCAGCAGCAAACCTTACATGCTTGCTAATGTGACAGAACACCTCTGATTTTCACATTTAGTTAAATGTGAAAATCAGAGGTGTTCTGTCACATTAGCAAGCATGTAAAGTCAAAAGAAATGTAACATGTAAACAGTCCGTTGGATTTCCAAATACTGTATTTAAGCATATAAGCTCCATTTTGTGTTGAAAATAACTGTGAAATCTAAAACTCCGGTGGGTGTAACAAGATTACTGATGCGAAAAATTATCCGATCCGTGACTCTGATCCAAGGATCGATCCGATCCGTGAGTTTTTTGATTTGTTGCACCCCTATTTGCAGCTATCAACTTGTAGTTGTCAATGAACTACCCCAGTGTTGTGGAACGCTCTGGTAGGTCATTGTTTCTTCCTGTCAGTGCAAAACTGCCTGCCCCATGACAGCTTACAGTGCCAGTCTGCAGGAGTCCTGATCTGCTGATCGCTGGTGCAATGCTTTCCAGGCCCCTAAAACAAAAAATTGTAAATGCACATTTGTTTACCTTCAAAAAATGTGCATTTTTTGGGCCAGATTCAGGAACGTTTTACGCCGGCGTATCTATTGATACGCCGCGTAAGTTAAAAGATGCGCTGTCGTATCTTTGCGCGGTATTCTTAAAACAAGTTACGCCTGAATTTTGGCTTAATACGACCGACGTAAGTCTCCTACGCCGTCGTATCTTAGGTGCATATTTATGCTGGCTACTTCCGTTGATTTCCGCGTTGAATATGCAAATGAGCAAGATACGCTGATTCAGAAACGTACTTGCGCCCCAGTCGGATTTAGCTACGCCGTATGTCAGTAAGTTTACCCCTCATAAAGCAGGGGTAAGTCATGTTAAGGTATGGACGTCGGAAAAGCGTCAAATTTTTACGTTGTTTGCGTAAGTCGTACGTGAATGGGGATGGGCGTAGGTTACGTTCACGTCGACAAAGCATTGAGCCAACGTATCTTAGGGAGTATTTGCGACGTGATTTTGAGCATGCGCGGGCATGCGCCGTTCGTTCGGCCCCTCATTTACATGGGGTCACGGCTCATTGTAATACAACACGCCCACTGCCTTGATCATTTGAATTAAGCGGGCTTACGCCGGCCCATTTACGCTACACCGCCGTAACTTAGGGCGCAAGTTCTTTCTGAATACTGTACTCGCCTCTCTAAGTTACGGCGGCGTAGCGTATATGAGATGCACTACACCCGCCTAAAAATACGCCAGTCTTTCTGAATCTGGCCCATTGTTTTTTGTAAAAAGGTGAACTTATCATTTAACACTTATTGTGGTGCCCACCCCTCTCCCAAGTCATATACTCAGCCTGTCAAAATCCAGACAATGTGGCCCCCTCTGTATTATACAGCCTCTTTATTCCACCACAATCTCCACTCATTCCTATGGGGAACTCTCTCTCACATTTACTACATTTTAAGTGAACAAGCAGAAAAAAAAAGCACATTTAGTGTGATTCTATAGGTAAGGTTTTAATAAATAAACATACAGGAAAGGGTACTAGAGGGGAGGAACAATATAATACAACTGTGTTTCTCCCATTTAATTGACCCTACAAGCTCGGATCATGAGCAGCTGGAGAAGAATGAAGATGGGAGACATGATGAGTCCAAACCACAGTTCCTTGGCCTGCTCCACCAGCTTTTGGCATAACAGCATTTCAAAGACAAACTTGAGGCTGAGAATGGTGAGGATCCAGAAGAGGCGCAGGACAGCCTGGCGCTTCTCTCCTTCCTGGAACAGCCGCACGGTGACGATGGAAGTGAAATAGGTGCTTAGTCCATCGGCGGCAAAAAAAGGAATAAAGACGTTCCACCACCCTAGGCTGGGGACCAACCCATCCACTTTGATGGCCAGCAGGACGGTGAATATCAGCAAGGCCAAGATGTGGATGAAAATCTCAAACTGGGCAAACCCCAGCCATTGGACCAGCTCCCGCAAGGAGAACAGCATGGCGCTGGATCAGGAAAACGACCTCTCTGACTTCAGCATTGGAATACAGCGCCAGTCTGGTGTTCAGGTCATTGGTGAACCTAAGAAGACAATAACCAAATATGAGCATCTCCGCTAATATAACATACAAATACACAAATGGTGCAATTCTGGGCATTTCAGGGAACATGTAAACTATTTTCCCTGCCAAGGGATAAGAATTCTGCACAGCTGGTCTTATGGGTCATAGACCTCTGCCACACTGCACAGTACTAGTTTCTGGTTCAGCCTTATCGCTTCCTACTACATAGTCATAGGTAATTGACATTGTCTAACACAACCTTTTTCAACTAGGGTGCCTTGAGGTTTCTTCAGGGGCGCCTTGGCAAAAGGCCTAAAAATTGCCCAAAAAGTGTATACCAGCCGGCGTGCAGATGAGGGTTGTCTTTTAGTTACACAAAGACACGGGTTTTCATTGTGAACCATTACAACCTTCTAGCTGCCGGCGTCCCTACGTCCAATGGCATCATCAGCTGATAAAGAGGATGTCAGTCACCTGCACAGCATCCTTGTATGCCCCTTTTCTGCCCCTCTCCATCAGCTTTGGGGTCACATTAGCTGAGTGATGGAGAAAAGTTGAGGGAGAAGAGAAACATTGGGACACTAGTCAGTACCAGTTTGCAAAAGTAGATTTGCTTTAGAAGAATAAATGACATCAAACGTTGGGTGTCCTACTTTGTGTGGATGTGGCTGCATTATGTAAAACTATTAAAATCGTTTACATTTTAGAATGGGGCGCCTTGAGACTGTCCATCATTTTAAAAGGGTGCCTGGACTGAAAAAGGTTGAGAAACACTTGGACCGGCCCAATAAGCAGATAGGTGGGAAGTGACAAAGCAAGCTGCAAAGATAAACCATAACAGTAGAGTGTCTGGGCACAGCCGCTGGTCCCAATCTGACATCTGTGCCAGACAGTGTGCGTTTAACCGCTTGCCGACCAGCCGACGTCATTATACTGCGACAGGTTGGCTCATTCCTGCGAATCGCCGTAGATGTACGTCGGGAGTCAATCGCAGTGACAGTACAGGGATCTTGTGTAAACAAGGCAGATCTCTATTCTGACAGGGGTGATCACACAGATCCTGTCTTTCTGCTATGGAAGACAGATCTGTATGTTGTCCCAGGCAGCCCATACAGTTAGTAAACACACCCAGTTAACCGATTAAAGACCAACGCGCAACGATATACGTCGGCACATTGGCACAGCTGGGCAGATTGATGTACCTGTATGTCCCCTTGACGGCTACAGCGCGGACCCCAAATGCCAGGAGAACATCAATAGACGTTCTCCCCCTCGCGCACCCCCCGTGCCCCTGCAGGGCGCGCGCTGTGATCACCCGAGTCACTGAGACTCAGGTGATCACATATCAGAGTAAGGGGCCTCCTCTGTGCCGCCAGTACCCCCTGCAAGTGCCCACTATCAATGCCCACCAGTGCCACCTAGCAGTGCTGCCTATCAGTGCCCGTTACTGCCACTTCTTATGCCTTGTACACACGATAGGTTAACCAGAGGACAACGGTCTGAAGGACTGTTGTCCTAGGTTAACCTATGAAGCCGACTGATGGTCCGTCGTGCCTACACACCACCAGTTAAAAAAACGATTGTGTCAGAACGCGGTGACATAAAACACAACGACGTGCTGAAAAAAACGAAGTTCAATGCTTCCAAGCATGCGTCGACTTGATTCTGAGCATGCATGGATTTTTAACCGATGGATTTCCATACGAACGTTCGGTTTTCGGTTACTAGTCCATAGGTTAAATTTTAAAGCAAGTTCTCATTTTTTTAACCTAAGGTTAAATAACCTATGGGGCCCACACACGATCGGTTTGGACTGATGAAAACGGTCCTTCAGACCGTTGTCCTCTGGTTATCCTATCGTGTGTACGAGGCCTTAGTGCCCACCAGTGCCACCTATCAATGCCCTTCAGTGCCACCTCTCAGTATCACCTCTAAGTGGTGCCTATCAGTGCCCACCAGTGGTGCCTTATCAGTGTATATCAATGAAAGAGAAAAATTACCCATTTGCAAAATGTTATAACAAAATATAACAAAAAAATATAATATAAAAAAAAAAATTGTATTTAAATCTTTTTTTAACAAAAAATAAAAACCACAGAGGTGATCAAATACCACCAAAAGAAAGCTCTATTTGTGGGGAAAAAAAATAAAAATGTCATTTGGGTACAGCGTTGTATGACCGCGCAATTGACATTCAAAGTGCGTCATTGCTGAAAGCTGAAAATTGGTCTGGGCAGGAGGGGGGTTTAAGTGCCCATTAAGCAAGTGGTTAAGATGCAGCATTGTGGGCGCGCGCCCGCCATGAGCTCCGCGAGTCCACGGGGATACCTGCGATTGTCTCACGGTGAGGTAGAACAGGAAATGCTGATGTAAACAAGCATTTCCCCATTCTTCCTAATGACAGGACACTGATCACAGCTTCCTGTAATCGGGAGCGGTGATCAGTGTCATGTCATGTCACGCACAGTCCATTCCCCCTACAGTTAGAAGCACTCCCTAGGACACACTTAACCCCTTCAGTGCCCCCTACTGGTTAACCCCGTCACTGCCAGTGTAATTTTTACAGTAATCATTGTACTTTTTTTAGCACCGATTTCTGTATCAATGACAATGGTCCCAAATGGCATCAAAAGTGTCCGATGTGTCCGCCATGTCGCAGTCACAATAAAAAAATAAAAATAAAAAAATTGCTGAAAATCTTGCAGGTGTTACTTTTTCTATTTTATTTCAAAGTGTGTTCAAAGTGGAGGTCCACACAATATGGAACCTCCGCTTTTCGGAACACTCCCCCTTTCCGGTGTCACATTTGGCAACTTTCAGGGGCGAGGGGGGTGCAGATATCTGTATAATACAGGTATTTGCACCCACTTCCGGTCATAGAACCTGCAGAATCTACAGGGGTCTACGTCACTCCCCCCCCCACCAGTGAGGATGCGCAGCGCGACTCACACATGCGCAGTAGGGAATCGGGATATGAAGCCACAACGCTTCACTTCCCGATTCCCTCACCGAGGTTGGCGGCGGGGGCAGCAGAGAGACGAGCGATTGTTCGGCTTCGACAACCGACATCGCGGGCGCCCTGGACAGGTACGTTTTCATTTATTAAAAGTCAGCAGCTGCAGTATATTAATATTTTTTTTTAGGCGGATCTCCGCTTCCTGCATTTACACACAGAAGTTTTATCCCATAGATCTAAGAAGGAAGAGTTACAATGTTTCTACTTATCTTCTAGCACAGACAACGTTGTTAAAAGAGTGAGCAGAGAAGTCTCTACACTTGTTACATGAAAGAATCGGGAAACTCTGCAATAGAGATCATGATGGGGGTTCAATCGAGATCGCGATTTTTTAACGATTAATAGTTCAGCTCTACATGCCATCCAACATTTGTCCGTGGAAAACCCGACACCAATTGTCCGATGGAGCGTACAAACAGTCAGATTTTACACCAACAGCCTGTCATCACACAATTCCCTTCGGAAAATCCGATCGTGTGTATATGGCTTAACCCTTTCACGCCCACGGAACGCATATATGCGTCCTCGGCTTTCAGGGGTTATACCGGGATGATGCCTGCAGCCGCAGGCATCATCCCGGTACCGTTGTTTAGAGCGGGCGATCGGCTTTCCAAACATAACAACCGATGCGGCTAAAAGCCGCTCGGTTGTTATGCCGGAGGAGCGGGAGGGGACATCCCCCCCCCCTCCCGCCGCCCTGACCGGGCCTCCCGTCCCACCGGGAGACCCGATCCACGATCCGGCGCCTCCAGCGTCTCGGCGTCATGACGTCACTTCCGGGTTTCTCAGATGCCAATGGCGCCGGATTTAAAAAAAATACACAGTATTCAGAATCGCCGTTTTCGGCGATCTGAATACTTTGAAGTGCAAAGGAGGGCTCGGGGGTCTTTTAGACCCCCGATCCCTCCATAAAGAGTACCTGTCACCACCTATTGCTGTCACAAGGGATGTTTACATTCCTTGTGACAGCAATAAATGTGATCAAAATGTAAAAAAACAAAAAAAAAAAATTTAATATTAGAAAAAATAAATAAATAAATAAATAAGAAAACAAAAAAAAAATTTTTTAAAGCGCCCCCCTCCCCGCGAGCTTGCGCAGCAAAGAAAGCGCATACGGAAGTCGCGCCCGCATATGAAAACGGTGTTCAAATAACACATGTGAGGTATCGCCGCGATCGTAAGAGCGAGAGCAATAATTATAGCATTAGGCCTACTCTGTAACTCTAACCTGGTAACCGTAAAAAAAGTTTAAAGCGTCGCCTATGGAGATTTTTAGTTACCGTAGTTTGTCGCCATTCCATGAGTGCGTGCAATTATAAAGCGTGTCATGCTTGGTATCTATTTACTCGGCATAACATCATCTTTCACATTATGCAAAAAAATTGGGCTAATTTTACTTTTTCATTTTTTTTAAATTCATGAAAGTAAATTTTTCCCAAAAAGTTGTGTTTAAAACACCGCCGCACAAATACCGTATGACATAAAATATTGCAACAATCGCCATTTTATTCTCTAGATTCTCTGCTAAAAATATATATATAATGTTTGGGGGTTCTAAGTAATTTTCTAGCCAAAAATATGGATTTTAACTTGTAAACACCAAATGTCATACATAGGCATAGGCATGAAAGGGTTAAAGCGGAGGTTCACCCTAAAACAATTATATACCGTTACATCCAACATACTGCTGACATCTACAGTATGCTGGTATTTTTTTTATTTCCGCTGTACAAACCTTCTTATAGTTCTTTTCACCCGGCTTCTGGGTTCTCACTGCCCCGGGGAGTAGGCGTTCAAAGAAGATGCGTAGATGATTGACGTGCGGATAAGGCGCGTCACGAAAATAGATGAACTGGGACTCGGCTTTATACAGTGCCTGCGCAGTCAGCTCTACACGGCAGGCGCCGTATAGCGCCGAGTCCTAGCTCGTCTATTTTCGGAACGCGTGACGCGCCTTATCCGCACGTCAATCATCTATGCCTCTTCACAGGAACGCCTATTCCCCGCGGGAGTGAGAACTCGGAGCCGGGTGAAAAGAAATATAAGACGGTATGTACAGCGAAAATAAAAACCAGCATACTGTAGATGTCGGCAGTATGTTGGATGTAATGGTATATAGATGATTTTTAGGGTGAACCTCCGCTTTAAAGTGGAGATTCACCCTAAAATAACTATGTACCATCCCATCCAGCATATTTGCGTCAGCTACAGTATGTTTTTTTTTTGCGCTGTATTTACCGTTTAATCATTCGGTTTCTTTTCAGACTCCCGCGGGGAAATAGGCGTTCCTATGAAGAGGGGAACATGATTGACGTGCGGCTATGGCGCGTCACGCGTTCCGAAAAGAGCCGAAATAGGACTCGGCTGTATACGGCGCTTGCCCAGTCAGCTCCTAGTCTGTGCGCAGGCGCCGTATAGCGCCGAGTCCTAGTCCGGCTATTTTTGGAACACGCGACGCGCCATAGCTGGATGTCAATCATGTTCCCCTCTTCATAGGAACGCCTATTCCCCGCTGCAGTCTGAAAAGAAACCGAACGATTAAACGGTAAATACAGCGCAAAAAAAAAAAGCATACTGTAGCTGACGCAGGTACGCTGGATGGGATGGTACATAGATGTTTTTTAGGGTGAACCTCCGCTTTAAGGCTCCATTCGCACTTGTGTGACTCCAAAGTCACACGATTTGGATTGCGACTTTGATCCGAATTTACACTCTCTGGCGCTCACTTTAAAGAGGAAGTAAACCCTCCTGTCCAAAAAAAATTAAAGACAACCTGCAAGACAAAGGCATAATGAGCTAGTATGCATAGCATATTAGCTCATTATAAATTACTTACATGAGATCGAAGCCCCCGCAGCGGCCCTCGTTCGCCTCCTCCGACGCCGCCATGATACCCGGACTGACTTCCGGGTATCGCTGCTCCGGCGCTGTGACTGGCCGGAGCAGCGATGACGTCACTCCCGTGCATGTGCGCGGGAGCCACCACTAACTGCATGATGCCGTTAGTAGCGGCACGCTCAGTGCGCCCGATGGCATGCGCCATAGACATCTGTGCCGCTATTTTTTGCAAATATCTCCTAAAACTTTTCGGTCTGTGAGATATTTCTTGCACCTACAGGTAAGCCTTAATCTAGGCTTACCTGTAGGTTAAAGTGGTTGTAAAGAGTTTACAACCACTTTAAAGGTTTGCATCAAATTTGTGCAGGCACCTTTTCTAAGTCACACCGATCAGGTGCCATTAATAACAATGGGGTTGTGACTTGCCATGCGACTAAGTGTCCAAAGCTGCATGACAAGTCGCACAAGTGTGATTGGAGCTTTACTAGAATAAGCCAAATGTGGTGCAGCTGTGCATGGTAGCCAATCAGCTTCTAACTTCAGCTTGTTCAATTAAGCTTTGGCAATACAACCTGGAAGCTGATTGGTTTCTATGAAGAGCTGCACCGCATTTTGCACTCCCCAGTATTAGTAAATCTCCCCCAATGTGTGCTGGGGAGGAATATACACTGGTGAGGGGGAGCTCTGGAAAACCTCCAACCCTGAGCACATGCTGCCTGTACAGAGGGAAACCCTCCCGCCACACATTACTGTACAGACAGCACCACGGGAGTTCTCCGGCTACACCGCAATATTCCTTCTCACCGATCTGCAGAGCCGCTCCGCTCCTCTCACTTCCGCCATCACTGGCTCCCTACGTCATCTCTATGCGCCGGACGGCGAAGTCAGCGGCTATGCAGGGGGAGGGGCTAGTGTCATTCTGGGTGTACTGAGTGTGTGCGGCATGGAGGGGTCAGGGGGACAGGTAAGGGACAAGGAGAGAATGGGAGAGGACCGAGGGAGCTGTATTACAAGGAAGCTGTATAACAAGGGAGGAATAAGGTGGGGTACAGGAGGAGATTAAACCTGGAGAAAGGGAAACACGAGTACAGGTGAGGGGTACAGGAGGAAGGGGGGAGAAGACTGAGGTGGAGGAAGGGTGACAATAGAAGAATGGGATGGGGTAGAGTGAAGGGGGCACTAGAGAGGAATTGGAGAGAGGGAGACTTGAGAACTGGAATGGGGAGAAGGAAAACATGGGGGGGGAGGGAGGTTGCAGTTTTGTGGGCCAACAAAAATAATTTGACGCTTGAAGCAGACATACATCTTTTTTGTTAAAGTAGAACCCCCCCCCCCCCCCACCATAAATAACTGTTGTCTGTAACTGTTTCTTATTTCCTGGCACCTCAGATGGCGGAGAGGAAGATCCTGGTACTCTTTGGAAGTCAGACGGGGACGGCGGAGGACATGGCAGAGCGGATTGGTAGAGAAGCCCAGCGCAGACACTTTGCCTGCAGAGTGGAGGCTTTAGATAGCTACAGTGTGGTTAGTGCTGAATCCTGATATCATACCGGGGAGGGGGGCAGAACCTCCTCCTTACAATGGAATGTACTGCGATAATATTTGGTGGGGTAGACATGTTACATAAACTTGGTGCCTGAAATCTGAATGTTTCCAAGGACACGTCCCTTAGAATGATCTTCCATATCTCAGCCCTGATATCACACGCCAAGGGAGTCCAAACAAAAACATTCCACATGGAATACTATAGATCAGTGCTTTTACTGTGCTCTGTGATTGACACCGGTTACTTCTTGCAACAAACATTTTTCTGTTCAACAGCGAATTCTGTAATACAAGGTGATATGGTGGTTAGTCTGTGAAGGTTCGCCCAGGTTTTGAGGGTTTCCACCATCACAAAGATCAGTCAGTCTTGTGATTGGCTATGGCCGGCCAAAACATTCTGGACAACAAATTGGTTCTTTGTGCAATCCTATTAAATTTCACATTGGGGTCTCTAGTAGAGGTCGGCCGATATGGGTTTTTCTCTGGCCGATGCCGATATTTAGAAATCTGGGCGGCCGATATATGATGCCGATATTTTAGGCCAATTTTTTTTTTTTTTTGGTGGCACTGGCTCATGGCACTAATTGGCACTGGACAATGGCACTAGCAGAAGGCACTGATTGGCAGATGGCACTAATTGGCACGTGGCACTGTCAGGTGGCACTGACTGGTAGGTGGCACTGAATGGCAATAGTAAGCACTGGCAGATGGCACTGGTTGGCATTAGCAGGTGGCACTGATGGCTTTAGTTGGCACTGGCAGGTGGCACTGGATGGAAGGTGGCACTAATTGGCACTGGTATTGGCACTGGATGGCAAGTGGCACTGGCACAAAAAAAAATGGTGTCAGACCCCCTCTCCCTCCAGTATAGACACCCCCCCTGCCTCCCGTAGTACAGACACCAGAGAGCGGTGTGTGTCCCACGAGCGCAGGCCCCTCCTCCTCTGTGGGTGTAAACAGAGAGGAGGGCCGCCGCGCTGGGTGTACCAAGATGGCTGCTGCTCCGGAGCTAGGCCGAAGCCGCGGCCTTTCTTGATGCTGTGACCGCTGAAGGCCGCCGCGGTCACCGCATCAGGAAAGGCCACGGCTTCGGCCTAGCTCCGGATCCGTGGCACCGCTAGCGGCCATGTAAAATATCGGCCTAATTTGGATAAAAATCGGGCAATGCCGATTTTTTTTTCAAACGGCCAAATATCGGCTGATATATATCGGCCTGCCGATATATCGGTCGACCTCTAGTCTCTAGTAAGGGTGAGCTCTGGTGTGTTCGCACACTCCATGTGCAGAGCCCGCCAGGAAGTCGGCACAGCGCTAATCACAGGCAGGGAGACATTTCCCGATCTCTGCACCGGGACAATGTCTCCCTGCCTGTGATTAGCGCATCGCTGTGCCGACTTCCTGGCGGGCTCTGCACTTGGACTGTGCGAACGCACCGGAGCTCATCCCTAGTCTCTAGCAGCAATCTGTCAATAGCAGATCCTGTAATTTGTGAGCATTCGCTTGTTTTCCCGGCACATCCCACAGATTTAATTGAGATTTGGAGAATGTGAAGGCCAAGTCAAAACCTCAAAATCATTGGGGTTATTTACGAAAGGCAAATCCACTTGTAAGTGCAGTCGCTGGAGATCTGAGGGGGACATGCAGGAAAAAAAAAAAGCATTTTAGCTTGCACATGATTGGATGATAAAATCAGCAGAGCTTCCCCTCATTTCAGATCTTGCCCTCAGATTTACAGTGACTGCACTTCCAAGTGCACTTGTAGTGCAAAGTGGATTTGCCTTTCCTGAATAACCCCCAGTGTATTCCTAAAATCATTCTTGAATAATTTTTGCAGTGTGGCATGGCACATTATATTGCTGAAGGAGGCCACTGCCTATAGGGAACACTGTTTCCATGATGGGGTGTACTTGGTCAACAACAATGTTTAGGAAGGTGGTACATGTCAAAGTAACATCCACATGAATGGCAGGACACAAGATTTCCCAGCAGAACGTTGCCCAAAGCATCCAGCTTGCCTTCTTCCCATACTGCATCCTGGTGCCATCTCTTCCCCAGGTAAAGGACACACACGCACTCAGCCATCCACGTGATGTAAAAGAAAATGTGATTCATCAGAACAGGTCACCTTCCATTGCTCTGTGGTCCACTTCTAATACTTATTTCCAGGTGCTTTTGGTGTGGACATAGATCTGCATGGGCACTCTGATGGGTCTGCAGCTACACTGCAACATACACAACAAATTGCGATGCCTTTTTTTTTCTGCTTCCAACACATCAACTTCAGGGGCAACCTATTCACTTGCTGCCTAATATATCCCACCAAATTCCAGATGTCATTGTAATGAGATGATCAATTTTATTAACTTAACCTGACAGTGGTCATAAAGGTATGACTGATCGGTGTGTGTATGTGTGTGTGTGTGTGTGTGTGTGTGTGTGTGTGTGTATATATATATATATATATATATATATATATATATATATATATATATATATATATATATATATATATACACACACACCGATCAGTCATACCTTTATGACCACTGTCAGGTTAAGTTAATAAAATTGATCATCTCATTACAATGACATCTGAAATTTGGTGGGATATATTAGGCAGCAAGTGAATAGGTTGCCCCTGAAGTTGATGTGTTGGAAGCAGAAAAAAAAATAGGCATCGCAATTTGTTGTGAGGGGCAGGTCAAAATGTAACCTTGCACGGCTTTCCTTTCTCCTGCTGCTTTTTTTTTTTTTTTAATGCTTCAATATGTCTTATTTATCTCCGATATTTTCCTATTTATTAATTTTTTCTTGCAATGATTTACTTATCATTTTCTGCAGGTAAATCTCATTCATGAAACACTTGTCATCTTTGTTTGTGCAACAACAGGGCAAGGTGACCCACCAGATAATATGAGGGTAAGTGTCTTGATGGTATATCCCAAAAAAAAAAAAACACATTATTTTAACCACTGGATGGTTTAAAAAATCCCCCCCCCCCTTATGACCAGGCAGTTTTATGCGATACGGCACTGCGTTACTTTAAGTGACAATTTTTACCACAAATATTTTATAAATATTTAAATTATATAAATTCTTGATCGGTTTAGGCCAATGTGTATTCTGCTCCTTATTTTGGTAAAAAAATAAATAAAAATCCATATATATATATATATATATATATATGACTGTGTGTGTGTATGTGTGTGTGTGTATATATATATATATATATATATATATATATATATATATATATGATTGGTTTTGCGCAAAAGTTATAGTGTCTACAAAATATGGGATATTTGTATGGAACTTTTTTTTTTTTTTTTATACTAGTAATGACGGCAATCAGTGACTTATAGGGGGACTGCGACATTGCGGCGAACAAATCTTACACAAAGTGACCTATTTGGTGACCAGTGACACCAATACAGTGATCGTTGCTAAAAATATTCGCTGTCACTCGACTAATGACACTTGCAGGGAGGGGGTTACCATCAGGGGGCGATCAAAGGGTTAAATGTGTCCCTAGGGAGTGCTTACTAACTGTGTTGGGGTGCTTGTACTGTGGGAAGGCAGAGAGCCATGGACAGGATCTCTGTCTTCCCTTGTCACAGAATGGCGATCTTCCTTGTTTACATAGGCAGACTGCCGTTCTGCCTCTGACGTGAAGGATTGGCGGGTCCCGGCAGACTTCGGGTCAGCTGGACCCACTGATTGGCTCCCGTTGTGTCCAGTCATAGCAGGAGCTGGTTGCAGATGGTGCGCACCGCAAATCTGTAAGTAAAGATAACGTACAGGTATGTAATTTCGTCTGTAGGAGCCACCGCCCGGCAGTACTTTTACGTGGGATGATCGGCAAGAGGTTAAACTAGAAGTCATTGGAAACCTTTTTAAGCTGAACTCCAGACATAACAAAACACAATTTGGTCCAGTTACTCTTTCAATCAAACACATTTTTAAGCAAAATGAGCCGGGCACCCGCGATCGCTCGTGACAGAGCGAGAACCAGGGGGAAAAATGACAGATCGCTGTTCATACTTTGTTTGAACATACGATCTGTCATTTTCCCTAGTCAGTCCCATCCATCCTTTAGTTAGAACACACTTTAGGGAACAAAATTAACAAAATTAACCCCTCGATTGCCCCTAATGTTAACCCCTTTTCTGCCAGCGACATTACAGTAATCAGTGCATTTTTATAGCACTGATCGCTGTAAAAATGCCAATGGTCCCAAAAATGTGTCAAAAGTGTCCGATGTGTCCGCCATAATGTCGCAGTACCAATAAAAATCGCAGATCGCCGCCATTACTAGTAAAAAAATTAAATTATTAATAAAAATGCCATAAAACTATCCCCTATTTTGTAGACGCTATAACTTTTGCGCAAACCAATCGATAAAAGCTTATTCCGATTTTTTTTTTTTTTTTTTTTTACCAAAAGTATGTAGAAGAATACGTATCGGCCTAAACTGAGGAAGAAAATTGTTTTTTAATATATATATTTTTGGGGGGATATTTATTATAGCAAAAAGTAAAAAATATTGCCTTTTTTTTTTTTTTTTTCAAAATTGTTGCTCTATTTTTGTTTATAGCGCAAAAAATAAAAAACACAATCAAATACCACCAAAAAGAAATCTCTATTTGTGGGGAAAAAAAGGATGTCAATTCTGTTTGTGAGCCATGTCGCACGACCGCGCAATTGTCAGTTAAAGCGACGCAGTGGCGAATTGCAAAAAGTGGCCTGGTCTTTGGCCAGCCAAATGGTCCGGGGCTAAAGTGGTTAAAATGCGATTTCCAGTACCCACTGCCTTTAACACAAGGTTATTTATAAAAGCAGTAAAGGTTGTTCACTTGGCAAAATAAACTTTACCTGAACTTGGTAAATAGGGTGAAGCTGTGTTCGCTGCAATAAATCAATCATGTCCTAGAAAAAACTCTTAATTGAATTCCCCTCAAGCATGATTGAATATTTGCTTTGAATACTAAAATGTGTGTTCCCCTTAAACAGCCTCTTTTTTTTTTTAATAAATCAGCTTCTATAGGGGGTTATTTACTAAAAGGGAAGGGTGCAAAAGCTGGTGCAGTTCTGCATAGAAACCAATCGGCTTCCAGGTTTTATTGCTAAAGTCTAATTGAATAAGCTGAAGTTCTAATTGAACAAAGCTGACTGGTTTCTATGCAGAACTGCACCAGATTTTGCACCCTCTTGGTTTAGTAAATCTCCTGCTATGTGTCTGTGACTGCACACCTGTCTCAGCTACAGAGCTGAACATTGGGCCATGGTGTGTTTTGTCCAGCCAACCTAAAAGTGACATGGCTTTGCTTTACAATATGGCAATAATGTATGAAAGGAGAGGAAACTTTAAGTTACTATGAAACCTGTTGGTGCCAATCTTTTGATATCTTATCAGCCGTCTCATTTCAGAACTTCTGGAGGTTTATTTTCCGTAGAAATCTTCCTCAGAATTCCCTATGTCGGATGGATTATGCTGTTCTGGGTCTTGGAGATTCTTCCTATCCAAAGTAAGATTGCAGGTTTTATACGTGCCAATAGTTCAAGTGATTGTAAAAATAAAAACAATTAAAGATAAAAAAAAATAAAAATTCGAAATAACAAACATGAAACACTTGCATGCTCTGCGCAGTGGTTTTGCACAGAGCAGCCCCGATTCTCTGGGGTCCCCCACCAACACTCCTGGCTCCTCCCTCTTGCTGTGTGCCCTTATAGCAAGCCACTTGCTATGGGGGCATTGGTGCTTGCTTGCTCCCGAACCCCGCTCTGTGTGTCCATAAGACACACAGAGTGGGACTTGGTCCCACTTCCTGCTCCCTCTTCACTGGCTGTGATTGACTCCCGCTGCTGTATTTGAGCCAATGAGGAGGGGGAGAGCTGAGAGAACCTCTGCTCTCGTGCACATCACTGGATCGAGATCAGGCTGAGGTATGTATTTAACCCCTAATCGTCGAGCACACAAAACTATGTCGCCTCTCAGTGGCCGGGCCTTAGCCCTGCATATTTGCATGCATTAGCACTGATCGAGCTGTGATCGGCGGCTCAAGAAAAACTCCTGATCGCTTCTTACCATCAGGAGTTTTCTGATCATGTTACAGCCAATGACGGCGGTCACATGGACACAAACCCCACATCCCGGAATGCCAAAACCCTTAAAGGGGTTGTAAAGGTTTGTTTTTTATTTTCTAAATGGGTTCCTTTAAGCTAATGCATTGTTGGTTCACTTACCTTTTGCTTCCATTTCCCTTCTAAATGTATTTTATTTCTTTGTCTGAATTTCTCACTTCCTGTTTCTTCTCAGTAAGCTTGCCCCCATCACCCGAGCCGTTCTGGCTGGGGGGTTAGTCAGCCAGAACAGATTACTGAGGAGGAACAGGAAGTGGGAAATTCAGACAAAGAAAAAAAACATTTAGAAGGGAAATTGAAGGAAATGGTAAGTTAACCAACAATGCACTAGCTTAAAGGAACCTATTTAGAAAATAAAAAACAAACCTTTACAACCCCTTTAAAGGTCTGGCAGGAGCCAGCGCAAATTAATTAAAGGGGGGCTGCGGGGGGATCTGCATGCAGAAGTTTTTTTTTACCTTGCTGCATAGACTGCAGTAAAATAACAAAAATCCTTTACAACCAGTTTAATGCTGAACTCCTGGTACAAAAAGACAGCTTAGCTGTAAAGTGGAAGGTCCATAATAGCTAAAATATATTGTGATCATTTTTACAATGCTGTAGGTACCCCAAAAACTTCACAGCTGTAATACCGTCTCAGGACTGACCCATTTTAGAACCACAACAGATCAGGACTTTGTGTGTGATAAAAGATGGGCAGTGGCATGACAGTCAGCACTGTGTAGTGCTTTTTTTTTTTACCCTGTCGTGCCCCATGCTTGGCGATTGACCTCTAAACCAAGCTGCTGGGCTCTCAGGTCCACCCAGAAGTAATAAAAAGCAGTAACAGGAATGTTTTCTGCTGTCCCATCAACTTCCTCTCACCACCCACATCTCTTCCCCCCAGAATGGCATGGACCTAACAGATTCCAGGATGTTGTAGTCTTGTAGCTGGAGGCTACATCACTAAACAGTCACCTAGCCCTTTCATCCTTGTCCCCCCCATCCAGCGGTGCTGTACCAAAGGACAGTCCCTGAAATTCATAAAGACAGGCACAGATAAAGTGGCGCAGTGTGCGCCGAATTGATGTACCTGTCTGCAACTTGTTCTTGGATTTTGGTGCATGCTGCACCACTGTTAGAACATATGTAAGACACTTTTGCAAAATCTGTCTCTGTACCCCAAAAAGAAAGTTGGCCTTTAAAGAGGTTCTAAAGACAAAAGGTTTTTTAACCTAATGCATTCTATGCATTAAGATAAAAAACCTTCTGTGTGTAGCAGCCCCCCTCCCCAATACTTGCCTGAGCCCCATCTTGATCCAGCCATGTTGCATGAGAGCCATGAAGTCAAAGGACCCTCCCTCCTCATTGGCTGAGACAGCAATGGGCACCATTGGCTCCTGCTGCTGTCAATCAAAGCCAGTGAACCAATGAGGAGAGAGAGGTAGTAGGCCCGAGCTGCGGCTTTGTGTCTGAATGGACACACAGAGCAGCGGCTCGGGTCCCCCGATAGCAAGCTGCTTGCTGTGGGGGCATTTGGGCTGCTCTGGGTAAAACCACTGCACAGAAAAGGCAAGTATAACACTTTAATTAGCTCCACTTTTGTAAGATACAAACTGAGTGTTCTATTTTGGATTTGGTGCAGCTGTTGCGCCACAATGTAAAGTGCAGCAAATTAGAACTACCGGTACCTGAATTTGTCCCTTTCAGAACCAAAACTGTTACAGATGTTTTTTGAATTGGGCACAATACATTGGCACGGCAGCTTTATTGAAACCCCCCCCCCCCCAGTGCTTGCAATCAATTGCTGGTATATGTAAAGTGTTTTTCAGAATTTAAACATATTCAATTATATTTCCAAGAATGGGTCAACAGTATGGCTGGTTACTGGTACAGAGTTTGGGTTTATTTCGTTTTTCTTGCTTTGTCTTAAAGAGTTAAAAATACAAGTTCCTATAAGAATTGAGGTCCTGTAGAAACCAGTAGAAGATCTGATGTTGGCATTGTTTGTCCCTTGTCAAAATTTAATATTTATACCATTTCATAATACACCAGGTTCAACTTTATCGCCAAGAAACTACACAAGCGGCTTCTCCAGCTGGGTGCTAACCCAATTCTCTCACCTGCTTTAGGAGATGACCAGCATGATCTGGGGTAATTATCAGACGCTGGGTTATATATGCTGTGATCTGTCCTTGGGGGAAGGAACAATGGCATGCTTACTTTGGAGTTCCAGAACAACGGCCTTAAGGTGTGCAAAATACTACTTTAGGACACTTTAGCATGCCTTAAGGTTTAGGATATCCTAAGTACTATTAGCGTTTGATGACCCAAAGTTAATAATACAGTTGTAGTTGAAATCTCAAAATGATGACACGTTTGGTGACAGAAATACTTGAAGGTTGCAGAAGGGTGACACACTGACACTTGAGGGCAGCACAATGTAAAACTGATGCTTGGAGGTCCCAGAACAATGGCACACTGACCCTTGGGTGTCCCAAAAAAATGTTACATGTAGGTTTCGAGAATATGAACACAATTACAGTTGATGGTCGTGACTTCCTGACATTTGGGATCCCAGAACAATGACACCTAGCACTTGTAGTCCCAGAACATTGACGCGCTGACACATGGGGGTCCCAGAACAATGACACATAGCACTTGTAGTCCCAGAACATTGACACACTGACACATGGGGATCCCAGAACAATGACACCCTGAAACTTGATGTCAAAATCGGTGTGATTATTATGACTTGATACTTTGTGACTGCTTTCTTCTATAGTCCAGATGCTGCTGTGGATCCATGGCTGAAAAATCTGTGGAATAAGGTCCTCTCTCTGTACCCCTTACCTCCTGGCCTCAGCCTAATCAGTGAAGATATCAGGTCAGTTCCACCAGGCAGGGGAATTTCTATTGTAGGATATGAATCGGATCTGCTGGGTATTCTTCATAGGATTGTGTTGAATTCAGGGGCAGATTTTTGTTGTTTTGCCTTGATGATGACTTCGTTTTTCAAACTTCATTTTCAAAAACGATGGAGCATACACACCATCGTTTTTTTCCAAATGCTCTAGCAAAGCGCGGTTACGTTCAGCACGTACGACGGCACTCTGTTCCCTTCAAACTCGCTTCATAACTTACTTCTGAGCATGCGCGGGTTTAAAAACGTTGTTTTAAACGTCGTTTTGCCCACACACTATCATTTTAAATGACACAAAAAACGAGGTTTTGAAAAACGACACAAAAAATTCAAGCATGTTCGAATTTTTTTTTTTTTTGTTGTTTTTCAGAAGACATAAAACAACGTTTTCCCCACACACTGTCATTTTAAATGACGTTTTCAAAAATTTTGGTTTTTTTTCATCACAAAAAACGACCGTGTGTACGCAGCATTAGGTGCCGAATTGGAGAGTGATGGTGGGGAGTGTCATGTGTTCACAGCTACCTGGATGTATTGAAAGATTTACTGGGGTGTCTGGTGGTGGGTTGGGGCATTGCATAGAGTTCAAATATCATCATTGCTAGCATACAGTACAGTACAACCTTGGTTTGAGAGTAACTTGGTTAAAGAGCGTTTTGCAAGACAGGCAAATTTTTTTAATACATTTTGATTTGATATACAAGCGATGTCTTGATATAAGAGTAGCATCATGTCACAACTGAGTATAAAAAAGAAGAGAGGCGCCTCTAAGTGTAGCAATATGGTTACATTTATTGAAGGTACAACATTTAGCATCTTATTGCTACACTTAGAGGCGCCTCTCTTCTCTTTTATACTCTGTAGATTCTGTTGGATTTTGCTTCTAATCCCTTCATGGAGGCTTCCATTTGTGGATGGACATTTTATGGTTACACAACAACCAATCACATTGCTATAATCGTTTTATATGGACAATAAACTGAAGGACCTATGAATAAATGGTTGTGGAACAAATTATCTGAGTTTCTATTATTTCTTATGGGGAAATTCACTTTGATGTACAAGTGCTTTGGATTACAAACATGTTTCTGGAACTAATAATGCTTGCAATCCAAAGTTTTACTGTATATGTATCTAAGGGCAAGCATAGAGAATATTTTTTTTTTCAAACATCTTTTTATTTAATTTAGATATAAAATATAAACAAAATTAAGGATAAAAACAAATGATGCAATTTCTCTAGAAATAATTAGGTGGTCTGTAGAGTAAGGCCCCGTACACACGATAGAATCCATCCGCAGATAAATCCCAGCAAATGGGTTTCTGCGGATAGATCCTATGGTGTGTACACGCCAGCGGATCTGTTTCCGCGGAGAAATCTCCTCTGGGATGGATTCCAGCAGATCGGATATTTGCTGTGATGCACAACAAATCCATCTGCTGGAATCCATTCCAACGGATGGATCCGCTCGTCTGTACAGACTTACCGGATCCATTCGTCCAAAGGGATTCCCCGCACGCGTCGTAATGATTTGACGCATGCGTGGAATTCCTTATATGACAGCGTCGCGCCCGTCGCCGCGTCATAATCGCGGCGACGGCGCGACACGTCATCGCCAGAGGATTTCCGCGCGGATTTCAATGCGATGGTGTGTACACTCCATCGCATAGAAATCTGCGGAAATCTTTGAGAGGATTTATCCGTGGAAACGGTCCGCTGGACCGTATCTGCGGATAAATCCTCTCGTGTGTACGGGGCCTAAGGCTGCTGTCAGTTGAATTGTAACTGAACTGTAAATTAGAAATGGGTTTAATAATCTTGTTTTCAATTTATTTATATTGGTTATTTTCTTAAATACAAAAACATTTAAATTTATTCAAGATTCTGTCACAGTATATATCTATTTTCCTGCTCATTATCTAGTAGTAGCACTGTAGTACCACTCCACTCAGTATATATCTATTCCTTCCTATTTTTCCAATATACAGAATCTGATCAATGCCTATAAACCACCTTTATAAAATAAATCTTCACCATAAATACCTCCATATATTCTACTATCGTACCTTCTCATTCATCCTATCTCACATTCATCACCATCAACCACACCAAAAAAAAAAACAACCCTCTCTAATCTCTCCCTTTCGATACCTTTTTGAAACCTTCAAATTCTTCCTGATTTTTCCATTTATAAATATTCATTCATTCTATTTGAGAGCCGAAATTCATCCAATTTTTGCCATAATTCTGGCATCTGATTATTTATATATCCTTCTTCTCTTATCTGTCTTTCGATATATTGTATTTCATTCACATCACATATCCAATCTGCAATGTTGGGGCTTTTATTTTTTCTCCAATTACGAAGCTATTATTATTTTAGCTGCTGATGTCATATGGTGAAAGATATCCTTCTTAATACTTTTTATTGATTCTGGCATCCGGGATAACAATGAGATATCTATTGTAATAAATAAGTCGTGCTGCGCTGTGTGATAGGGTAGATGAATTAAAGAAAAGACAGTTGCTATAACTGATATGTAAACATCAAAAAATATTATTATTGATTAGATATCTGATATAATATATAATGAGATATCTATATTTAAATTCCTTTCTATTCCTGATACTTTTTCATATATCTCATGTATTATTTTCCAGAATTCTCTCACCTTTTTAATAATCTTGTTGGCTATTGGAGCCAAATTCCCAGAGTAATATTGGATTTTGTATGTTGTCACCTGTAAGGTCACAAGCAGCATATGAACTATTTAGACTTTAGAATTTTAAACCAAGAGTATAATGTATTCTTGCTTTTGCAGGTTACCTCCAAAGTTTGTTCTCCGTTTCTTGGACCAAGAAGTGACAACAGAGGACAGTATTTTAAAGAAAGTTGATGCTCATGAGATTCCAACAGAATTGCACCCATTCCAAGCTCCATTGGTGTCCAACCAGCAAGTAACTGCAGCTGACCACTTCCAGGATGTGAGGCTAATTGAGTTTGACATCAGCAGGTCTGGCATCCAGTAAGTTACTAAACTGACCAATCATGGCTAATTAGCATGCAACTGTCATTTGGTGTCTAAGTACCTCGATCAGTGCTTGGATATTGTGTTAAAAGAAGGAGCTGCTAATATAACTAACTGCCGCAAAATAGTTCTTACCGCCTGTGGTAAAGATGCTAATGGCAAACCTGGTTTAACCACTTCCCGTCTGCTGTACGTTTATAAACGTCTTCGGATGGTGTGATATCTCGGTCACAGCTATAGCAATGATCGAGGTATTCTTTAGGGTCATAAATTCTGCACAAAATAAAAGTAATCCAAGCCACTGGATTACTTTTACAGGAGGTAAAAGGGGGTCCAAACTCTTGCGATCGCACAGGAAAGCCCAGTAAGGATGGGACCAGTGGTATCCAGCTCTGAGCACAGAATGAGAGGAATGATTGTTGTTCCTCCCACTGTGTGATGTCTGAAAGGAAGCAACAAGAATTGTTTCACTTCCTGTTTCTGTTCTTTGTTTTCTGTCATCCTTGTTATAAGGAGGACATGTCAGCCCATGCTTTTTACAAAGGATGTTGTTCATCCCTTGTAATAGCAATAAAGTTGAAAAAAAAGTTAGATACAGTGGGAAAAAAAGAAGTAAACAAAAAAAAAATTGCCCCTGTCCTCACGTGCAAATGCGAACACGCAGGTAGGTCCCGCACAAATATATAAGCAATGATCCCACCGCACATGTGGGATAACATCAGGACGAGTTTTAGCAATCAGACTACTGTGTAACTCTAAGTTGGTAAGGCTTTGAAAACGTTGCCATGGGAGATTTTTAGGTATTGTAATTTGGATCCATTCCACTGGCAGACACAATTTTTTAAGCATGAAATGTTTGGTATCTACACGGCGTAACATCATCTTTTATATTTTACCAAAAAATTGGGTAATATATCATGTTTTTCTGCAGTAAAATCCATTAAAGTGTATTTTTTCCCAAAAAGTTTAATAAACTGCTGTGCGAAAATCGTGTGACCTAAAAGAAAAAAAAAATGCAATGCCCAATATTTTATTTTTTAGATCAGGGGTGTCAAACTCCATTTCATTGTGGGCCGCATCAGCATTATGATTGCCCTCAAAAGGGCCGGTTGTATCTGTAAGGCCTTGTACACACGACCAGTTTTCTCGGCAAGAACCAGCAAGAAAACTGCTGCCGAGAAAACCATTCGTGTGTACGAGGCTTTCAGGTTTCTCGTCGGGAAATCTAGCCAGAATCTCGACAAGAGAAATAGAGAACCTGCGCTCTATTTTCTCACCGAGATTCTTATCGGCCTGTTTCCCGAGAATGTGTATACTTGCCTGTCGCTGTGGAAACCCGCGCATGCTCAAAATGACTTTGACGCATGCGCGGTAGCTTCCACGGCATAGGTAGGGTGAAGCAAGATGGCGACGACAGCATCGAATGTGACGAGCGCATGCTCGTCTTAGGCGATGACGTCACCGCATTCTTGTCTTTCAAGAGAACTGCGGTTCTTTTGAAAAGGTCAGTGTGTACACTCGGGCGACAAGAGATTCTTACCAAGAATCTCGTCGGGAAAAACTATGTTTTTTTTTTTTCCTGACGAGATTCTTGCCCGTGTGTACGAGACCTGAGATTAGATGTCCAGCGCATCCCCTTCCCATATATTAGATGTCAAGAGCCACCCCACCATCAGAAGTTGAGTCCCCCACTCTCCCTTACATCACAGTGCCATCCCCCTTTCCTTATGCTGCTGCTGGGAAGAAGCTGGATGCATTGCTTGAAAGCAGAAAGTAAAGCCTTGTGTTTGACACCTGTGCTCCAGGGCCTCTGCTTAAAACAATATACATTGTTTTGGCAGTTTTAAGTTATTTTCTAGCAAAATAAATTAATGATTTTTTTTTTTTACATGGCGGAGAGGAATATCAGAATTGGCCTGGATTTGGTTAACGCCCCCACCCCTGCTGCATTGTGCTAGTTGACAGCATGAGTTTAGTAATATGGGGGACATTTTATTCCTTGTTTGATCGTGACATGCTGAAGAAGAGCACTTGACACACATTCAGCTACAAATAAAATGTGTCTAGTTGGTATATAATGATCTCTCTCTCTGCAGATTTTCTCCTGGGGATGTGGTGATGATCCAGCCACAGAATTCTCCGCAGGATGTAGAGAAATTTTGTACACTTCTTCAGCTTGATCCAAAAAGAGTGTTTCTTCTGGAGCCCCAAGATTTAGGTGAGCATTGACCCTGGGATTACAAAATTAAAATAAAGTGTTTGTGATTTTAATAAAAAGGTAGTGTGTCCATTTCTGGGGTCACCTTTAAAGTCTCTTATTCATGGTTTCCCTTTTGGTATTTACTTTCAATTTTGGGATGTGGTGCCATTTAAATCCATGTTGCATCTCTTGCTTGTATTTGAGTCTGTGATTGAAGCAGGGCAGCCTAGGAGAAAATAAACAATTTTACAGTCAGTGGACAATTATCTGACAGTGCATTCCAGTTATCTCCTAGATGGATGTGCCTACAGTGGCTTCTTGGGGAGCCTATGGGGCAGTGGCACATGTATAAGCTTTGTTCTAGACCAGGGGTATCAAACTGGCAGCCCTGCAGCTGTTGCGAAACTACAAGTCCCATCATGTCTCTGCCTGTGGGAGTCTTGTTTTTAGCTTTCGGCCTTGCAATGCCTCATGGGACTTGTAGTTTTGCAATAGCTGGAGGGCCACCAGTTTGAGACCCCTGGTCTAGACACTAGATAAGCATCACTCAATCCAGCCAAATACGTGTGTGTGTGTGTGTGTGTGTGTGTGTGTGTGTGCGCACAGATTGAGGCCTAAGGCAGGCAATACAATAATATATATATATTTTTTCATTCAACCAGTGGGATGAACGAAAATAAATGACCTGAATTCCCCACCCACACACTCAATGTGGATGGAGGAATTCTTCCCACTGAGCTATTGTATTCCTACACCTGGGAGAATTCCCCGCTGTCAGAGTACACTGGTCAGCGCTGCCGGCCATAACAAGTGGCACTGATCAGTCAGGAAAAACCCAACAGGCTGGTTGTACAGAAGTCAATCGGTAAATCAACTTCTGTATAACCAGCCTACCTATACATTTTTTTTTGGGCTGCATTTTCGATTTCCAGGTATGGCTGGCTCAATAATTTGAAGGAATGCCAGCTCTATTCTAAGGTATTGTTGGACCACTAATATCATGAAGCCAAAGCCCATCAATTTTATGGAGAAACCCCTTTATATCGCTGGCACCTGCCTCACTTGTATAGAGAAAAAACAAAAAGACGGCTTAATCAACCTGTAACTGGTCAAGGTGTACACAGTTGGGTAACTGGTTGTAAATAAACAATACAAAAATTCTCCAGGAACTTTTTCCATCCTTCTAGCAAGCAAGGAGATACGGTACCTTAGACATTAAAATAAGGGTTTCACTTGCATACATTCCATAAAAAAGTGAAATTCTTATGCTCCTCTGTGGTCCTGAGCAATGTTTTTTTGTAATAATATATGACTTGCTGGTATTGGACTTTAATGGAATCCCATGAGACACAGACTATTTAAATAAAAAATATTTAATATTTTATTAGTAACAGTTAACATCCAAAACGGGATATAAGGAAATACAAAAATATTAAATCATCAGGAGATTTATACTATGATGTGATGCAATAAACCATCTAACACCTTCTATAGTGCATAGCATATAAGCTTGAGGTGTAGAGGTAGCTCAATACTGAAAGGGTCAATCCTACCTCTACACCTTACAGTGGATGTAAACCCACTCTCTTCCTTTCTAAACTACTGCCATGGTGCTGATCTATAAGGATATACACGCCTCCTGCATGCATCCTTACCTGTCAAATGTCTCCCCTCTGTCTGTTATACAAATTGAAAAACTGCTGATTCTGTGGGTGGATCTGTTGTCTGGAGCTCGGTGGGTGGAGTCGTGATGTCAGTTGACTCCCCACCCACCTCTGCACTCCCCTTGCACTAAATTCTGCTATGATCACCAACATCCAGTCAAAATCCAGAAAAGTAACCACATGACTTCAGAAAAGGAGTGGGGGTGGGAATTAAAAAAATAATGCCTGTCTCCAGGCTAGTGCATGAGATATGTAAATTACCTGTCACTCACAGCAAGGGGGAAGAACGGACAAAAGTTTTCTCCTGTTTATTTTACTGAAAAGATAAGAGGATTGCTCAGAGCTGGATTAACTCTTTGTGGCAAGACTGGGCACAGATGAGAGGAAATCTTATACTCTACATTGCGACAGCAAAAAAAAAAAAACATTTCGGGTTTACATCCACTTTGAGCTTATATGCTATGTACTATAGAATGTGATAGTTTATTGTATCCCATCATAGTATAAATCTGATGATTTTTTATTTTTTTGTTTCCTTATATCCCATTTTGGATGTTAACTGTTAATAATAAAATATTATATATGTTTTATTGAAATAGTCTGTGTCTCATGTCATGCCATTAAAGTCCCAATCCCAGCAATCCATATACTTGCAAGCCTTTTTCCCTCTTCACTCATTTTTGGATGTGGCGTGGGTAGAGGTCATCTTTTTTGTAATTAAAGTAAGAATTGGCTTGTGTATTTATTGCAGTGTGTTCTTCCGATGTCTTGCAGATACCCCGCTTCCCCCACAATTGCCTCAGCCCTGTACAGTGCGCCATCTGGTGGAGCGGTATCTGGATATCCGCTGTGTACCTCGCCGCTCCTTCTTTCAGCTGCTTTCCTACTTCTCACTCGATGAACAAGAGAGAGAAAAGCTGCAGGAATTCAGCTCTGCTGCTGGGCAAGATGAATTGTATACCTATTGTAACCGGCTCCGGCGCACCACCCTGGAAGTACGCATAGCATGGAAACAGCAACATTGTTTTTATTTTTTATTTATTCATTTTTGCTGAGCTTGCCATATTCTACCCCAACTGGAATATGTGCTGTAGTGGGGATCAGTTAGCTGGCCTAATCGAACAGTTCAAATTTTGCAGACATCGTAGTTGTAGGGGCTGTTTTTGATTGGTCATTAATATCTCTAAACTGGCCTGTCTCAGACAGCTGTGAAGTAATCCTTCAGGCTGGATTCACATGTGCAGCCGCAGTATCCAGCATGGGCTCAGGTGCAATTCAGGTCCAAATTCTCACCTGGTCCGGCCCTAAAAACCCACAGGACCCTTTTGGAATTTGCACCGCGGCCCCCTTGGACATGTGTGAACCACCTCCATTGAGAGACGGTCACACACGCATGTCATGCTAATTGGATGCAGTGAAAATTGCATTCAATTCGCACATATGTGAACCTGGCCTCGAACTGGAACTCCCCAAGGTGACACAGGAAGCTGGATTGCTGAACCAGGAAGATGTATTGCTTATGTATGCTGCCTGTCTGGTAGGGTTGTCCCGATACCAATACTAGTATCGGTACCGATACCGAGCATTTTCCCGAGTACTTGTACTCGGGAAAATGCTCCGATGCTTCACCCGATACCTGGACAGTCAGGGTAATCGGTGCGGTGGGGGCGTTACAAGCACTGAGTCTGACAGCCGATCGTTTCTCTCCCCCCTCCAGTCCCCCTCCATTCTGCTGTGTCCTTCCCCCATGCTGGTGTCCCCTCTCCGTTCTCTTCCGTGTCCCCTCTCCGTTCTCTTCCGTGTCCCCTCTCCGTTCTCTTCCGTGTCCCCTCTCCGTTCTCTTCCGTGTCCCCTCTCCGTTCTCTTCCGTGTCCCCCTCCATGCTTCTCTGTGTCCCCCCCCCCCTCTCTTCTCTGTGTCTCCCCCCCCTCTCTTCTCTGTGTCTCCCCCCCCCTCTCTTCTCTGTGTCTCCCCCCCTCTCTTCTCTGTGTCTCCACCCCCTCTCTTCTCTGTGTCTCCACCCCCTCTCTTCTCTGTGTCCCCCCCCCTCTCTTCTCTGTGTCCCCCCCCTCTCTTCTCTGTGTCACCCCCCCCCCTCTCTTCTCTGTGTCACCCCCCCCTCTCTTCTCTGTGCCCCCCCCCTCTCTTCTCTGTGCCCCCCCCCCTCTCTTCTCTGTGTTCTCTGTGCTAGTATGCGGTGCTTACTAGCTCATTATGTCTTTTGCCTTGCAGGTGTAAAAAAAAAAAGTGAGTCTGACAGCCGATCGTTTCTCTCCCCCCCCCTCCAGTCCCCCTCCATTCTGCTGTGTCCTTCCCCCATGCTGGTGTCCCCTCTCCGTTCTCTTCCGTGTCCCCTCTCCGTTCTCTTCCGTGTCCCCTCTCCGTTCTCTTCCGTGTCCCCTCTCCGTTCTCTTCCGTGTCCCCTCTCCGTTCTCTTCCGTGTCCCCTCTCCGTTCTCTTCCGTGTCCCCTCTCCGTTCTCTTCCGTGTCCCCCTCTGTTCTCTTCCGTGTCCCCCTCTGTTCTCTTCCGTGTCCCCTTCCGTTCTCTTCCGTGTCCCCCTCCGTTCTCTTCCGTGTCCCCCTCCGTTCTCTTCCGTGTCCCCCTCCGTTCTCTTCCGTGTCCCCCTCCGTTCTCTTCCGTGTCCCCCTCCGTTCTCTTCCGTGTCCCCCTCCGTTCTCTTCCGTGTCCCCCTCCGTTCTCTTCCGTGTCCCCCTCCGTTCTCTTCCGTGTCCCCCTCCGTTCTCTTCCGTGTCCCCCTCCGTTCTCTTCCGTGTCCCCCTCCGTTCTCTTCCGTGTCCCCCCCCGTTCTCTTCCGTGTCCCCCTCCGTTCTCTTCCGTGTCCCCCTCCGTTCTCTTCCGTGTCCCCCTCCGTTCTCTTCCGTGTCCCCCTCCGTTCTCTTCCGTGTCCCCCTCCGTTCTCTTCCGTGTCCCCCTCCGTTCTCTTCCGTGTCCCCCTCCGTTCTCTTCCGTGTCCCCCCTCCTGTCCCCCTCCGTTCTCTTCCGTGTCCCCCTCCGTTCTCTTCCGTGTCCCCCTCCGTTCTCTTCCGTGTCCCCCTCCGTTCTCTTCCGTGTCCCCCTCCATTCTCTTCCGTGTCCCCCTCCGTTCTCTTCCGTGTCCCCCTCCGTTCTCTTCCGTGTCCCCCTCCGTTCTCTTCCGTGTCCCCCTCCGTTCTCTTCCGTGTCCCCCTCCGTTCTCTTCCGTGTCCCCCTCCGTTCTCTTCCGTGTCCCCCTCCGTTCTCTTCCGTGTCCCCCCCCCTCTCTTCTCTGTGTCCCCCCCCCTCTCTTCTCTGTGTCCCCCCCCTCTCTTCTCTGTGTCCCCCCCCTCTCTTCTCTGTGTCCCCCCCCTCTCTTCTCTGTGTCCCCCCCCTCTCTTCTCTGTGTCCCCCCCCTCTCTTCTCTGTGTCTCACCCCCTCTCTTCTCTGTGTCTCACCCCCTCTCTTCTCTGTGTCTCACCCCCTCTCTTCTCTGTGTCTCACCCCCTCTCTTCTCTGTGTCTCACCCCCTCTCTTCTCTGTGTCTCACCCCCTCTCTTCTCTGTGTCTCACCCCCTCTCTTCTCTGTGTCCCCCCCCCCTCTCTTCTCTGTGTCCCCCCCCCCTCTCTTCTCTGTGTCCCCCCCCCCTCTCTTCTCTGTGTCCCCCCCCCCTCTCTTCTCTGTGTCCCCCCCCCCCCTCTCTTCTCTGTTTCCCCCCCCCTCTCTTCTCTGTGTCCCCCCCCCTCTCTTCTCTGTGTCCCCCCCCCTCTCTTCTCTGTGTCCCCCCCCCTCTCTTCTCTGTGTCCCCCCCCTCTCTTCTCTGTGTCCCCCCCTCTCTTCTCTGTGTCCCTCCCTCTCTTCTCTGTGTCCCCCCCCTCTCTTCTCTGTGTCCCCCCCCTCTCTTCTCTGTGCCCCCCCCTCTCTTCTCTGTGCCCCCCCCTCTCTTCTCTGTGTTCTCTGTGCTAGTATGCGGTGCTTACTAGCTCATTATGTCTTTTGCCTTGCAGGTGTAAAAAAAAAAAAATTGCATATGCGGGTATACAACAGCTTTAAGACCCCTGATATCTCACCATAGCCCCCCAACAGGGCTAATAAAAAAATAAAAAGAATTGCAATAAATAATAAAAAAACACTGACACTCCCCCCACCCCCTTAAAAAAAAGAAAGCATTGTAAAATGAATTTTTTATATATATATATATACTGACACATGTGCCACTGTCACACGAGATTTAATAAAAGTATTGGTAATCGGTATCGGCGAGTACTTGGGGGGAGAAGTATCAGGACAACCCTACTGTCTGGTTGTGCAGTGGGAAAAATGTGTGTACATCGGTTACTAGCGGCTGTCGATATTTTTTTTTTTGCCCTGATTTTTGAAATATTTGCTGATTTTATTCAACCCAATAACCTAATGATTGAAATAAATCGGTATACTGTATGTAGCAGGTCTGATCTTAATCCTTCTGTGATCTTCCAGGTCCTGGTGGATTTCCCACAAACCACCTGTAACATCCCAGTTGACTACCTCCTGGACCTCATTCCTCGCATTCATCCCAGAGCTTTCTCCATAGCCTCCTCCTTGCAGGTGAGAGCCCCATTCATCTCCTGGTGAGCATTGATGTTGGTGGGTAAGTTGAGATCTTTTGAGAGGGAGAAAGAGATAGACGACACAAGCCTCAATATCCTTCTCCTCTGCAACCCCGCAATCACTAACACTGACTTTGGTGTTCATTCAAGAACTGAAGAGATCTTCTACACGCTATTCAATACTATCTCTTAGTTCTGAATAAACACCAGAGCGCTCAATACTTAGAACTTTGTGTCCGGTCAGGAAAGTAAAGGATCTGAAAATATGACAGACATAGTAACCAATCCTGTTTCCATCCTGAGGTGGCCATCGCTCAGATTTTTTAGTTGATGGATGTGATCAGCTGATTTTAAGCCGCTGAACACAGCTATTCATTAATCGGCATATTTGAGTGGACCCGTCTGCTATAAGTTTTTGTTTGCTGCAGTGACCATGAGCCTATAGCAGAAGGGAATCCAGCCAACATGAGCCTTAGGCCCCTTTCACATTGAGGCGTTTTTCATGCGGTACATCGCTAAAAATAGCGCTGCTATACCGCATGAAAAAACCTGCCCTGTAGTGTTCAATGTGAAAGCCCGAAGGCTTTCACATTGAAGCGGTGCGCTAGCAGGAGCACTCCAAAAGTCCTGCTAGCCGTATCTTTACCGCGGTATAGGAGCGGTGTGTTCACAGAGTGCTACAGCAGGTTTAGGCTAGGTTCACACTAGTGCAGCTACGACTTCATCCGATTTTTAGTGCGATTTTTGTAGTACGCTTTTTTGTGTTTTTTCATGTAGATGCATTTTTTTTGTAGGCGAGGGAGACTATACAAAACGTTGCCAAAAATGCATGTACACACGCTTTACATTCGTTTTGAAGTCTATGGTGCAAAAAATTACACTGCATTTCACCAAAGTAGCACCTGTACCTTCCCCAAAGTCGCATTGCAGTTGAGTTGCATTGATGTGAATAGGCACCATTGAAATCAATGTGTTTTCCATTGTCATACAATTCTTTGCACAACTGAAATCAGGCAAGTTGTGTAAATTATAGGAAGGCTTTTTTTTTGTCAGACTGGTTAGTATTGAGGTAACAAAATAAAAGTGAAAACATAACTTGGATCTGTATTGGAAACCTCTTCTATTGATCATGATTGTAATGCTGTGTGGTATCCAAACATGTGATAGGCATGTTGTGTATGTTCTGATATGCTAGTGATATGTCGTATTGTTCTACTTTGTAAAGGCCCATCCCGACAGATTGCAGATCCTGATGGCTGTAGTCCAGTATAGAACTAAATTACATGAACCTCGTCGAGGCCTGTGCTCAACATGGTTGGCTTCTATCAGTCCCAGCGATGGTAAGTTCACTTCCTGAATGGGAGGAATTTACTTTTCTGTAATGTAGAGTTCAAATTTTGTACTGGGGTTTTTTTTGTTTTTTTTTACAAAAATGACATCCAAAGCTTAGTTATAGAAAAATATTATTTACATTGTGTTAATTCACTCTTCAGAAGACACTATATGATCACTTTTTATACAGATACTACAAAAAGTGTGCCTGTTTGGTGAACTGAATGACCTTTTTGGTGCCAAAAGCTTTGCAGTCATCATTTGTTGGTAACGTTTTTTTTTTTGTTTTTTTGGTGCGTTTCCATTGAAGTCTATGGGGCACAAAATCACACTGCCTTCCACCTGTCACACATGCCGTCCACTGTATAGTTTTGGCACTAAGTCAATGGTCGACTGATCCACCAAGGCTGACTGTGTCCACCAAGGCTGACTGTGTCACTGCAGGCATGTGGAGTTATGCATCAACAACGCTTTTGAGCCAACATGTTGCCAGGGACTTACTATAAAATATATACAGTGGGAAAAATAATTAATCCCCTGCAGATTTTTTACGTTTGCCCAATTACAAAGAAATTAAGGGTCTATAATTATTATCATAGGTGTATTTAAAATTATAGAGACAGAATATCAACCAAAAACCCAGAAAAAACACATGATACAAATATTATATAATGAGTTGCAGTTCAGTGAGTAAAATAAGTATTTGATCCCCCAAGCAAATCATGACTTGGTACTTGGTGGAGAAACCCTTGTTGGCAAGCACAGAGGTAAGACGTTTCTTCTAGTTGGTGACCAGGCTTGCACTCCTCTCAGGAGGGAATTTGGTCCACTCTTCTTTACAGATCTTATCTAAATCCTTCCAGGGGGCTGTAAAGGTTTTTTCTTTTTTTTGTCTTGTTTTTTAAATTACATACCTAGGGTTTTGCACAGAGTGGCCCCGATTTTCTTCTGTGGTCCCCCAGCAGCGCTCCTGGCTCCTCCTCTCTTCGAGTGCCCCCACGGAGAGCCGCTTTCCATGGGGGCACTCGTGTCTCCATTGGGGAGATTTTCCCTCATTTCTGGTCTACTGGGGACAGGTGGCCCCTGAGACAGGAAGTGAGGAGAAATCCACCCAATAAAGATACAAAGGATGTGACCCTTCCACACTGCAGAGTGCAAAATCTGGTGCAGAGTAGAAACCAATCAGCTTACATGTTTTTTTGTCAAAGCTTGAACAAGCTGATTGGCTACCATGCACAGCTGCACCAAATGCAGCATGCTCCAGTTTTAGTAAATCTCCCCCGTTTTTTTTTGTTTTTTTTTAATGACTGGATGTCTTTTGTGTATATAAAAACAAAGTTATAAAATGTTAGGAATTTTCAGCTGTAAGGCCCCTTTCACACGGGGCGGATTAGTATTGATCCGCCCCGTGAACCTCCGTATGCTCAGCGGGGAGAGCTCCGTTGATCCCCTCTGTGCAGGGACCGCCCTGTCTTTTCTCCGCTCTCCCCTTTGGGGGGATCGGATGAACACGGACCGCATGTCCGTGTTCATCCGATCCGATCCGCAGATGGAAGAAAAAATAGGGTTTTCTTCCGTCTGTAGAATCGAAGCATTGCGGAGGCGGACGAGATGGGGTGTCAGCGGATTACCACAACCTCATAGGGACCAATGTGTGTCCCTTTTTCATCCGCTAACAGATGGATGAAAAAGCGGACATATGGTCCGCAGGTGTGAAAGGGGCCTTAAAGCGGAGGTTCACCCTCAAATTGAACTTTCTACCTAACCTGTCTCCAGCCTTAGTAAATAACTGCTGCGTTGTAATTTTTTGTCATATGTTTACACTTACCTGTATTCTTTCTGACTTCCGGGTCTTCTTCCTTGCGGGGAGTGGGCGTGTCGCTCCTTTTCCCCCACGGGGAGCTCTGCGCAATGTTTCCTGGGAGTGAGTGTTGATCCTCCCAGGAGACACGCTGTGCGCGTCATGCCTTCCGAAAATAGACGATGTGAGACTCAGCTGTTTACGGCGCCTGCGCCTGCCCTGTAGAGCTGACTGCGCAGGCGCCGTAAAAAGCATAGTCCCACTTTGTGTATTTTCGGAAGGCGTGACACGCTTTACCAGCACGTCATCTTCGCCTTGTCTTAGGAACGCCTACTCCCCAGGGCAGAGAGAACCCGGAAGCCAGGGGGAAAAAAAAACCCAGCATACTGCAGATGTCAGCAGTATGCTGGATCTAATGGTATATAGATTTTTTAGGGTGAACCCCCGCTTTAAGCAAAATAAACTATATTAGATTTTTTTTCTGCCCCTCCTGAGATCCGCTATATTTTGTGGAATTGCAACAATGGCTGATCACACTAATATGTCTACTTCATTTAAAAGTATAGAGAACTTGGCAGTGTCTAGTGCAAGGATAGAGGCCATGGGGGAGATCAACTTTTCTGGATCTGACCTTCTATGCTTTACAATAATTTGGCTTAATAATTAGTTCTGTGCCCTTGCAGCACTGGGTTCAATAAAGTGTAAACACACCTTCCCCTTTCTTCTCTGTGGCAATGTCAGTGATCGTCTGTTCCCTGATATAGGGAACGACGATCACTGACGTCACACATCCAGCCCCTACAGTTAGAAACACACATGAGGTCACACTTAACCCCCTATTATAGCATAAAGTAAAAAAAAAATCATTTTTTTTTAAATTGACACTATTTTTGTTTATAGCGCAAAAAATAAAAACCGCAGAGGTGATCAAATACCACCAAAAGAAAGCTCTATTTGTGGGGAAAAAAAAGAACGTCAATTTTGTTTGGGAGCCACGTCGCACGACCGCGCAATTGTCAGTTAAAGCGACGCAGTGCCGAATCGCAAAAAGGGGCAAGGTCCTTAACCTGCATATTGGTCTGGGTCTTAACCGGTTAATTACACGCAGCAGTCTCAAATACTCTAGTTTTGTAGCGGATTCTCTGGATGTTTTTAACCTATCTAGCCCAATAAAGAAGAAACCAGTATACATACCTTTTCTGAAGCCGACCCGATCCCACGCTGAGCTGTCAGTTGCGGCTTCTATGTGGAGGCGGGTGCAGAGGACACTGCTGACAATGGAAGCCTCATAGTAATTTTATGGGTGAAGTCACTCCCCATTCATTTCATAGTCGTTGTCTGTGTCCTCTGCAGAGCTTCCGCCGCTAGAGACCGGACCAAAACGGCTTAAAAAAAAGGTATGTATACTGATTTCTTCTTTACAGGGCTAGATAGGTTAGTGTTAGATCGTGAATGTCTGTAGATGTAGACATTTAAGTGTTAGGGTGGACTTGCACTTTAAGGGTCTTCTGTAAATTTTTCTCTCCTCACTACAAAGTACTCCATTTTATTTGTTTTGTGACTGAATCGGCATAAAAAAAACGTATCTTATACAGAGTGCTGTTTCTCTTGCTTAGGAGTAAAGATCCCCCTTTGGGTTAAAAAGGGTAGTTTGAAGTTCCCCAGCGACCCAGACACCCCGTTGATAATGGTGGGGCCTGGAACCGGAGTAGCCCCCTTCCACGCCGCCATTGAAGAAAGCGCAGCTCTTAATAAGACAGGTCTGTGACTGTTCCTTCTGATGAGAGGTACAGCAACACCCTCTACTGGAAAAATTACGTTTTATAATTTGGGTCTCTTGCAGGCAGATGTCTGTTCTTTGGCTGCAGAGGGAAGAACACAGATTTCTATTTTCATGAAGAGTGGGCAGAGCTGGAGAAGAGAGGGATCCTGACGCTATTCACAGCATTCAGTCGTGACCAGGTCAGTGTAGTCCCAATGGACGGGATTAATCAAGTGTAAATGTGTCTGTAATCAATATTTTTTTTTTATAGTAAAAAGCGAGACTACTAATATTACACCATTACAGCTCTTCTGTTTCTACCAGACACCTCCATTTGTCTGCAAAAATTCTCATTGTCAGCTGGAAGTTTTGCTTTAAATATTTTATTTTCTTCTTTTCCTATGTGGTCTGTTGCGATTATACGTCTCTCTTGTTATCACTGGTATGGAACTGCTTAGTGCCCCCCCTTTATTTTGCTGTCCTATTGTGGAGATTTCTCTGCTTTTCCTTTCCTGGTGTGTCTGTGCCCAGGCTTTGGACTTTATTGTCTACACAAGCCCTCATTCAGCTGGGTACCTTTATAGCGGTGTCCCAGGGGTTGCGAGAACAAGCATTCCTGCTTGCGATTTTAAAAGCGTTCCCTTTGGTGATCTTTGAGAATGAATTACTTCGCAGTACATGTAGCAAGTGTTCTTTTACTGTGTGCTATGAATATATAATTCATTTAACCACTTAAGACCCGGACCTTTAGGCAGGTAAAGGACCCGGCCAGTTTTTGCGATTCGGCACTGCGTCGCTTTAACTGACAATTGCGCGGTCGTGCGACGTGGCTCCCAAACAAAATTGGCGTCCTTTTTTTCCCACAAATAGAACTTTCTTTTGGTGGTATTTGATCACCTCTGCGGATTTTATTTTTTGCTCTATAAACAAAAATAGAGCAACAATTTTGAAAAAAAATGCGATATATTTTACTTTTTGCTATAATAAATATCCCCCCAAAAAATATAAAAAAAATGTTTTTCCTCAGTTTAGGCCGATACGTATTCTTCTACATATTTTTGGTAAAAAAAAATCGCTATAAGCGTTTATCGATTGGTTTGTGCAAAATTTATAGCGTTTACAAAATAGGGGATAGTTTTTTTTTTTTTTTTCATGACTGCGACATTATGGTGGACACATCGGACAATTTTGACACATTTTTGGGACCATTGTCATTTTCACAGCAAAAAATGCATTAAAAATGCATTGTTTACTGTGAAAATGACAATTGCAGTTTGGGAGTTAACCACTAGGGGGCGCTGAAGGGGTTAAGTGTGACCTCATCTGTGTTTCTAACTGTAGGGGGGTGTGGCTGTAGGTGTGACGTTATTTATTGTGTTTCCCTATAAAAGGGAACACACGATCAATGACGGTGCCACAGTGAGGAACGGGGAAGCCGTGTTTACACACAGCTCTCCCAGTTTTTCAGCTCCGGGGACCGATCGTGGGACTCCAGCGGCGATTGGGTCACGGAGCTTCGGACCGGGTCGCGGACGTGCGCGACCCACAGCTGGGCACTTAAAGAAGACGTACAGGTACGTGCTTGTGCCCAGCCGTGCCATTCTGCCGACGTATATCTGCAGGAGGCGGTCCTTAAGTGGTTAATGTGCATAATCTGGGCACAGGGGGTAGTTGGCTGTACTTTTTGTACCTGAGGGCAGCCATTTTTGCTTGTTAAAGCGGAGTTCCACCCTAAAGAATAACTTTCTATTAACGGCTTGCCTTTAATGTAAATTTTTTTTTTTTTTTAAATATATATTTTTTTTACTCATTTTCTATGTGGCTGTTATTAGGCAGATTTCGTAATCTGCCTAGTTCCTGGTCCTAGGTGGTTCAACTTCCTGTCTTAAGACGCCATTGCCTCCTGGGAAATGATGACACTTATTTCCCAGGAGTCTCTGGGCATTACTGTGCCTAAAAATCGCCCAGCATGCACCTCTCCCTGAAAACCAGGAAGAAAAAGGAACTGGGCTTCACATGCCCACACATATGATGGATATGGCCACAAAAGGAGCTGGAGGATATAAGGCAAGTGTTTGCAATGATTTTTGGAACGATTGGGGAGCTTTTAATAATATGTTTTAGGGATTATCTAATGTGATTAATTTTAGCTTGCAAAAAAAATTAAAAAATGATGCCCGGTACCCCGCTTTAACTATGCAGGCTCTGCCTCCTGCTTGAGTGCAGGAGAATGGCTGCACTTTATGGCTTCTTTTGATAATGTGTCGCTGATACATTGTAAGGATAGCTGTGAGTGCTCAATACAGTTTTTTCTGCTTTGGTTAGCTTTATTTATTACCACAATTGGAGGGGGATAAAATGTGCTAATCTCTTAACTTTGTCCAATGTCCTGCATTTATGTTACTTGGTTTCCTAATTTATTCACACAGGAGGATAAGATTTACGTTCAGCATCGAATTAAGGAAAATTCAGCGTTTGTTTGGGACCTGATCAATACAAAACATGCCTACTTCTACCTCGCTGGGTGAGAATTTTAAATCTGCAGTTATTGTTAAAAGAAAACATTTCAGTTCTTGTGCTATAAAAAAAAAAAATGAAAATGTTGAGAAAAAAAAACAATATTTTTTTCTTTCTGCTATAAAACATTCCCAAAAAAAATTTTTTTCATCAATTTAGGGCAACTTGTATTCTGCTACATATTTTTGGTGAAAAAATCTCTAATCTCTAAAAAATTCGATGGGGCCTACACAGGATCGGAAATTTCCGACAAAAGTTTGATGTGAGCTTTTGGTCGGAAATTCCGACCGTGTGTAGGGGCCATGGGACTTTTTCTGTCGAAAATTCCAATCGTCTGTATTCAATTTCGACACGCAAAAATCCTACGCATGCTCGGAATCATTGAACTTAATTTTTCTCTGCTCGTCGTAGTGTTGTACGTCACCGCGTTCTTGACGGTCAGAATTTCTGACAACATTTGTGTGACCGTGTGTATATTGTATATTGATTGGTTTGCGCAGTTATAGCGTCTACAAACTATGGGATAGATTTATGGACTTTTTTATTTTTATTGTTTTTACTAATAATGACGGCGATCAGCGATTTTTAGCGGGATTGCGGCGGACAAGTCTGACACTAAGTGGCGCTTTGTGGGGACCAGTGACACCAATACAGTGATCAGTGCTAAAAAAAATGCTCTGTCACTGTATAAATGACACTGGCAGGGAAGGGGTTAATACCAGGGGCGACCAAAGAGTTCAGTGTTTTTCTAGGGAGTGCCTTGTAACTGTGGGGGGGACGGATGCACTGGAGAAAAAAGGGAGATCTTTGTTTCAGCTTAGCTGAAACACAAGATCTCTCTTTTACTCCCTGACAGAACAGAGGCCTGCCTTGTTTACATGCCGTTCTGCCTTCCCTCCGTATGAACAGTGGGTGTCGGCGGCCATTGGCTGATTGGCTCCTGCTGTGTCCAATCACAGTGGGTGAGTGTGCCCCCTAGCACAAAATCACATACAGGTGCGTGGTTTTGCGCAGCTGGGCCCTCTGCCGAAGCATATATTAAAGAAACCCTGTCACCACATTATTTATTTAAAGCGGAGTTCCACCCTATTTTTCAACTTATCAGCATTAGTTTTAACACTGCCCCTTTAAATACATTTGTTTTTTTTTAACTCACGTTTTTATCCCTGAGTGTCTCTTTCCCCCGCCGCGGCGGAATGGCCTCCCCGCCGCATCTAGCGCTGCTATGCCTCCTGGGAGATGTGTGTCTTCAATCCCAGGAGGCTGGGCTGAACATTGCAGCCGTGGTTGAACATCTCGGGGGGAGGGAGGGCAGTGCCGCCCATAGAGTTGGTGTCCTTCCTCTTCTCCCTCTCTAACTCCTCCCCCGTCCTAGCACCGCCCCCATCCTCCCCCCTCCACCACCCGCCCACCTGCCATCTGTCTCCGGTGCACGGAGATACAGATCATCAGACAGACAGCGAATCTCTGTCTGATAGATCTGTATGTGAGAGCACCGAATGTAGTACAGCCCCGCCTCCCTGTACATTGCAACATCGCTCTGCACTGTCTGTTACAATTCTAGTGCAGGGAGGCGGGGCTGTACTATGATCAGTGTACTCAGATACAGACCTATCAGAGATCCGCTCTGTATGCCTGATCATCTGTACCTCCCCCACTCTGCACTGGGCACTGATAATGTTGTCACCGCACCAATGTTGTCACCGCACCAATGTTGTCACCGCACTAATGTTGTCACCGCACTAATGTTGTCACCGCACTAATGTTGTCACCGCACTAATGTTGTCACCGCACCGATGTCACCGCACCGATGGGCACTAATGTTGTCACCGCACCGATGGGCACTAATGTTGTCACCGCACTGATGGGCACTAATGTTGTCACCGCACTGATGGGCACTAATGTCACCGCACTGATGGGCACTAATGTTGTCACCGCACTGATGGGCACTAATGTTGTCACCGCACTGATGGGCACTAATGTTGTCACCGCACTGATGGGCACTAATAATGTTGTCACTGCACTGATGGGCACTAATAATGTTGTCACCGCACTGATGGGCACTAATTTTGTCACCGCACTGATGGGCACTAATTTTGTCACCGCACTGATGGGCACTAATAATGTTGTCACCGCACTGATGGGCACTAATAATGTTGTCACCGCACTGATGGGCACTAATAATGTTGTCACCGCACTGATGGGCACTAATAATGTTGTCACCGCACTGATGGGCACTAATAATGTTGTCACCGCACTGATGGGCACTAATAATGTTGTCACCGCACTGATATAAGGCACTGGTGCCACTGCACAGATAATGAACTGGTGTCACCGCACTAATGGGCACTGATAATGCACTGGTGGGCACTGACATTTGGGTGTGGTTCTGGGGCCGATGCGGGCTGCTGGGGCCGATGCGGGGTGCTGTGCCGGGGATGATGCGGTGGGCAATGTTATGGTGGCAATGTGCTGTGCTGGGGGAAGAAGGAAGCAGGAGGAACTCAGCACAGGGATGGTGGGAACTCCTCATAATGGGCACAGCGGGTGTACAGACCCAGGAACTCAGCACAGGGATGGTGGGAACCCCTCATAATGGGCACAGCGGGTGTACAGATCCGGGAACTCAGCACAGGGATGGTGGGAACCCCTCATAATGGGCACAGCGGGTGTACAGACCTGGGAACTCAGCACAGGGATGGTGGGAACCCCTCATAATGGGGCACAGCGGGGGGTACATACCTGGGAACTCGGCACAGGGATGGTGGGAACCCCTCATAATGGGCACAGCGGGTGTACAGACCCGGGAACTCAGCACAGGGATGGTGGGAACCCCTCATAATGGGCACAGCGGGTGTACAGACCCGGGAACTCAGCACAGGGATGGTGGGAACCCCTCACAATGGGCACAGCGGGTGGTATAGACCCGGGAACTCAGCACAGGGATGGTGGGAACCCCTCATAATGGGCACAGCAGGAGTACAGACCCGGGAACTCAGCACAGGGATGGTGGGAACCCCTCATATTGGGCACAGCGGGGGGTACAGACCTGGGAACTCAGCACAGGGATGGTGGGAACTCCTCATAATGGGGCACAGCGGGGGGTACAGACCTGGGAACTCAGCACAGGGATGGTGGGAACCCCTCATAATGGGGCACAGCGGGGGGTACAGACCTGGGAACTCAGCACAGGGATGGTGGGAACCCCTCATATTGGGCACAGCGGGGGGTACAGACCTGGGAACTCAGCACAGGGATGGTGGGAACTCCTCATAATGGGGCACAGCGGGGGGTACAGACCTGGGAACTCAGCACAGGGATGGTGGGAACCCCTCATAATGGGGCACAGCGGGGGGTACAGACCTGGAAACTCAGCACAGGGATGGGGAGAACCCCTCATAATGGGGCACAGCGGGGGGTACAGACCCGGGAACTCAACACAGGGATGGTGGGAACCCCTCATAATGGGCACAGCGGGGGGTACAGACCCAGGAACTCAGCACAGGGATGGTGGGAACCCCTCATAATGGGCACAGCGGGTGGTATAGACCCGGGAACTCAGCACAGGGATGGTGGGAACCCCTCATATTGGGCACAGCGGGTGTACAGACCTGGGAACTCAGCACAGGGATGGTGGGAACCCCTCATAATGGGGCACAGCGGGGGGTACAGACCTGGGAACTCAGCACAGGGATGGTGGGAACTCCTCATAATGGGGCACAGCGGGGGGTACAGACCTGGGAACTCAGCACAGGGATGGTGGGAACCCCTCATAATGGGGCACAGCGGGGGGTACAGACCTGGGAACTCAGCACAGGGATGGTGGGAACCCCTCATAATGGGGCACAGCGGGGGGTACAGACCCGGGAACTCAACACAGGGATGGTGGGAACCCCTCATAATGGGCACAGCGGGGGGGTACAGACCCAGGAACTCAGCACAGGGATGGTGGGAACCCCTCATAATGGGCACAGCGGGTGTACAGACCCGGGAACTCAGTGCAGGGATGGTGGGAATCCCTCATGAAGGGTTCCCACCATCCCTGTTCTGTGCTGACTTCCTGTGGCTGTACTGCTGCTGTGCCCATTATGAGCTGTGATACATTTGCCTATATGTCTCAGTTTACTGCTCCCTGCTAGCCAGGTTATTGATGTGCTAATGTCCCCTCACTATTTCTAAAGGTTAATTGATCTATTGTGTTGTGTGAAGGAGAGCTGGGTTTAAGTGGCTTGTGTTAATTATTCTGATTGCTTCATTGTGGTAATTATCTCTCTATATGCGGGGTCGAGCGGTATGGTTGATGTATTCAGTACAGCTAGTGCTCAGCGTCATTGATGTCATTGTCTAAAGAAAATGTGTTTCAGCATCGGCCCCGTCGTGTCTACCTACTCTCTATCTGTATGGAAGCCCCAGTGTGAGGGGGGCGGAGATTTGTCATTGTAACAGTTTTGGAAATGACATATAAGCTGTGTGTGTTATAACATTAAAGTCTGTGTTGTTCAAGCAGTAAGCTGGTCTCATGTGTGGCTTTCTGGGCGACTCCAGGGATATCCCTCCTCGTGGAATATTGGGGTGATTTTCGTTATGGGAAGAAGGGAACGTTGACGGGGATATCATACCGATACCGTGACAATTGGTTGGTAGCAGTGGGATTTTTCCCTTCTATTCCCCTTCACACCCGGATTCCAAGCAGACACTGGAAGAACTACTGGAAGTTCGTGGAAGGATTGCTAGCAACAAAACCAAGCGGGTCATCATAGCAGAATCAATGGAGCTAGACCAGGAGGACGGGATTGCAGCAACGCCAGCAGTACAAGAGATGGAGACACCAGTGATTCAGGAGGAGGAATCGCCAGCCAACAAGCTAATGAGAGAGAAGCTAGCGTGGTTCGGCCCGAACCCAACGCCAGATGTGGTACTGAAAGTGATGGACCTGTTAGTAAACGCAGAGCTACAGAAGGATAAACAAATAAGGGACGCAGAACTACAGTTAAAACTGGCAGCAGTCCAACAAGCAGCCGCACCTTCTCCAAACAGTGAGTACAGCACAGCAGACGCAAGGAAGATTCCGTTTAGCGCTTTTAAAGCTTTTGATGAAAAGGACTGTGAGATTGATAACTTCCTGGCGGATTTTGAGCGACAATGTAACCTGCACCGAATAGCTAGAAGAGAGTGGGTTGCAATATTGTCAGGCAAACTGTCAGGCAAAGCTTCTGATGCTTTCCGGACCGTGCCAGATCAGGATATCCATAGCTACGCCCGGGTTAAAGAAGTGCTCCTGGCTCGTTATGCAGTAACCCCAGAGTCCCACCGACAGAAGTTCAGGGACTCACGCAAAACCACGAAAGACTCTTATGCGGAATGGGCATGCCAATTGTCCCGGTCGGCCTCTAACTGGGCTAACAGCAGCCAGGCCACCACCGCAGAGGACATTTTGCAACTAATGCTCCTGGAGCAATTTTACAATCACATCCAGACGGACGTCAAAGATTGGGTGAGAGATCGCAGGCCCATGACTCTACCAGAGGCCGCAAAGTTGGCGGATGAATATGCAGATACTCGCAAGACGAACCAGGTCACACCACAGGAACAACCTCCACCACAAACGGTGCCCTCACACCCACCAACCGCTAGATACCAACCTCCTAACAGACCGGTGACATCTAGCCCTCGCTATCATCGCCAGGAGGGCAACGAACAACGCTGCTTCCGGTGCAAACAGCTGGGTCACTTCAAGCAGAATTGCCCCATGAATGACAACACCAGGTCAAATTGGTCTCAACCTGGGTACCGCCCACCAGCAGCAGCCCATTGTGTAGACTCGGCTTGGGATCCAAAGGAGCTGGGTCAGGAAGAACCATTGGGCACCCCTTACGAAGCCCTCATGGTACAATCTGTTATTACGGACAACAGGGAACACCATTGTCAGCTGGTCATGGGCGACAGCCCTGAGCCGGAGGGGCCCTGGAGGGAGCTGGGCAGAAAGAGGCACCGCCGGCCACCCTTCAAGAAGAAGAGGTCCTGGAAGCCGTATAACAAGCTGACCTGGGAGGAGAAGAAGCGACTGGAGGAGAGGGAGTCGCAGCGGGCGTCCCAGATGCGTGCCGAGATGTTCGCCAAGGGCCCACCGGTGGCCCCTTACACCACCACCCAGTTCCTGATGATGAAGGACCACGTGGAGAGCCTGCAGGACATGAGCAAGCAGGAGCTGATCCGTGAGTACATAGAGCTGGAGGAGTGCATAAGCCGCATGGAGGAGGAGAACAACCACCTGAGGTCACAGCAGCATGAACTGGAGATGGAGCTGGAGAAGCTCCAAGAGGAGAACCGGCGGCTGCGGAGGGAGCAGGGGGTGGCTGACCTTATGGGGCTCTGATTCCCCTTCCCCCCCCCCCCCCCCCGGACTCTGAGCACCAGTGCTACAGCATTTCAACAAATATAACTTTTTCTTTTTATGAATCTCCTGGGATGGTCACTTCAGAGCCATAACCTGCCCCCTCCCATAGCGGGACACCTAGACGGCGGCGCACAGGCCCATTCGCTGTCTTCACACTGACTTCTGGTGACTTTGCAGATCGCACAAAGACTTGGGGACTGACCGGCGGGTGATCTGACGACCCGGTGACATACCTGAGTCTGAAGCAGTTGCCAAGGGAGGTCAGTCATGCCAAACGGAGTTAACCTCTGACTAATAGCTCTGAACCCGTCAACCCTACTGGACCAGGGAAGGTCCAACCGGGTTTGCCGGAGCAGGGAGCAAAAGGGGGGCCATTGTGATACATTTGCCTATATGTCTCAGTTTACTGCTCCCTGCTAGCCAGGTTATTGATGTGCTAATGTCCCCTCACTATTTCTAAAGGTTAATTGATCTATTGTGTTGTGTGAAGGAGAGCTGGGTTTAAGTGGCTTGTGTTAATTATTCTGATTGCTTCATTGTGGTAATTATCTCTCTATATGCGGGGTCGAGCGGTCTGGTTGATGTATTCAGTACAGCTAGTGCTCAGCGTCATTGATGTCATTGTCTAAAGAAAATGTGTTTCAGCATCGGCCCCGTCGTGTCTACCTACTCTCTATCTGTATGGAAGCCCCAGTGTGAGGGGGGCGGAGATTTGTCATTGTAACAGTTTTGGAAATGACATATAAGCTGTGTGTGTTATAACATTAAAGTCTGTGTTGTTCAAGCAGTAAGCTGGTCTCATGTGTGGCTTTCTGGGCGACTCCAGGGATATCCCTCCTCGTGGAATATTGGGGTGATTTTCGTTATGGGAAGAAGGGAACGTTGACGGGGATATCATACCGATACCGTGACATGAGCGTACGAATCCGAATTGAGTTTCGGGCACAAAATACGAAATAACGGGAGGGGAGAGGGGAGGGGAGAGGAGAGGGGAGAGGAGAGGGGAGAGGGGAGAGGAGAGGAGAGGGGAGAGGAGAGGGGAGAGGAGAGGAGAGGGGGGAGAGGAGAGGGGGGAGAGGAGAGGGGAGAGAGGAGAGGGGAGAGAGGAGAGGGGAGAGAGGAGAGGGGAGAGAGGAGAGGGGAGAGAGGAGAGGGGAGAGGAGAGGGGGGAGAGGAGAGGGGAGAGAGGAGAGGGGAGAGAGGAGAGGGGAGAGAGGAGAGGGGAGAGAGGAGAGGGGAGAGAGGAGAGGGAAGAGAGGAGAGGGAAGAGAGGAGAGGGAAGAGAGGAGAGGGAGAGAGGAGAGAGGAGAGAGGAGAGGAGAGGAGAGGAGAGGAGAGGAGAGGTTTGCATAGATAAGGGGCGGTAACTTCCTCTGACACTCCCGTTGCTATTGAAACCTGATCTGAAACCTATTACACTGCTTGTACAGCACTGAGCATGTGCGAGGCTGAAATCCAGGAAGTCATACAGTCTGGCTTCATGATGCCCACACTTAAGATGGCCCCAGTCAATTTCTGTTTTATAAAGTGTCTAAATGCTGTAACAACCTAACAAAACGGACCTTAGTTTACAGACTAACTGTAGTAGAATACATTAAGCTTGTGTATTACAGGGGTTTTCATATTTAAAAAGTTTTTATTTTTAAAATTGTGGCCGGAACTCTGCTTTAAGTGCACAAAATTATTTTCTTAATAATAATGTGCGTCTAACATATTGTATGCATTTTATTTGAATTCAAAGCCTCCCTTGTTGTAGACGTCCAAAACCTCTGAAGCTACTGCTGGATGCTGCCATCTTGGGTGGGATGTCATTTTTTTGGGCAAAACAAGTCTGTCCATGACTGAATCTTGTATATCTAAGCAGCTCCAGTGTTCCTAGTTCTCCCTTCTTAAAGTCCTCATCCCGTTGTATTCTCTCCAATGTAAAATAAGTGTGAGTCCAGCAGATGGGCAGGACTTTGAGGCCCCCTTTACCTGAGACATGTAACAAATTAGACAGTGTTCCATCCAAAACTAAAATGTGGGTTCTGAGCAGATTGATGTCTTATAGAAGTGTATTGTGTTTTTTATTTTTTTACTAGGAAAAAAATATAATAATAAACAAAATGAAAAATATATCGTATTGATTTTATTCATGTCACAAAATGATCCCTAAACAAAAAAACTTTGCTTATAAAAATACCTTGTACTAGCTGGACCATCTCTCATAAATGTACTGTTCTGACTATCAGCGGCATCTTAGATGAGTTGGCAAGTAAATTGCTACAAACCTCAAGTACCTCGATATGACGGATGCATAAACAGTACATCAAATCTCCTAGACTCATAAATAATTATCTCACATTCTTATTTGTTAATAAAATATATAGTTTATGCACAAGCAGTGGTTCGAAGTCCAAGATATATTTTTTCCAAATTTTTATTGTATGCCAGATACTGAACCACTGCGAGTGTATTTGTAATTAAAGTGGACTTCCAGGCTAGAATTAAAACGGAGCTCCACCAAGAGTTTTTTTTTTTTTTTTTTTAAATGCTGCAAAAAATAATATATATTTTTTTATACATACCTGAAGTGCCTGTTGCTAGGCAGATCGTCCTAATCTGCCACTTCCTGATCCGAGGTCCGTCTTCTTTCTTCTGCTCCTCGGTTACCTACTGTGGAATGGGGGAGTGGTGTCTTCTGGGACCTTGTGTGTGTGTGTCCCAGAAAACATCATCCATTCACGTCGCGACCGCACGGCTCACGCATACGCAGTAGGGAATGGGGCGGTGAAGCCGCAAGGCTTCATTTCCTGATTTCCTCACCGAGGATGGCGGCAGGAGAGCCGAGACCTGAGCGTTTGCTCGGCTTCGGGCTGCCGTCATCGCGGGAACCCTGGACAGGTAAGTCTCTTTATTAAAAGTCAGCAGCTACAGTCATAGTAGCTGCTGACTTTTAATTTATTTAATTTTTTTAACCGGACCTCCGCTTTAACTAATAATAAAACTGCTCCCACCCCTTTCTACACCTAAACTAACTACCCTGTAAAAGGAAGATGCTTATACTCATCCATTCTCGGGGCGCTCCAGTCTAGTCACATGATTGGCTCCCAGCGGGCGGCATCAGGGGAGAGGAGGGCCTGCCAACAACGGATGCACCATAGTAAGCCTATGGGTGACATCACCGCCCTGGTATCTGTTGTTGGCGCTTTCTCCTCTTCCCTGATGCTGGGAATATCACGTGACCGGGCAGGAGTGTTTTGAGAATAAGTAAGTATAAGCACCTTAACGCTACAGTGTAGTTAGGATAGAAGTTAGAAGCAGGGTTAGAGCAGTTCTAGGTTTTCAGCTTAGTTCTAGCCTCGAATTCCACTTTAAATAATTTAAGATCATAGTAAATCTTGACTTATTCAAATAGATTTGTTCACAATTGGACAAAAGCAGTATGTTTTTTTTTTTTACTATAATATATATATATATATATATATATATATATATATATATATATATATATATATATATATATATAAAATATAATCTATACTAATCATTATCTATCTCTCTGGTAGAAACGCTAAATCAATGCCAACACAAGTGACTGATGCCCTGAAAGAGGTCTTCCAGAAGGAAGGCACCATGTCCTCCGAGGAGGCTGAACAGTATCTGATCATGTTGGAGAAAAGTGGCCGCTACCAGACAGAGACTTGGTCCTAGAGAACGAACTTCTTCCTGCATCCTCACAAGAGCGCTGAGATCTTTTACCTCATATCAATCCGGAAACACTGGACAGGGAATGGACAATGGAAACTTTTGGTCTCATCTTCAAGTCATCCGCTGCAGGTTCTACATTGTGGCCTTTTAAGTGATAGTTAATTTATTGATAGACACTAATGCCTTGTACACACGGTCAGACTTTTGACTGTGCAAAAGTCCGCGTGAGTCCGTCAGAAAGAAAGAGAACAGGTTCTCTATCTAAGGTCCGTCGGGCTTCAGACAAAAAAAGGTCCAATGGAGGCTACACACAGCCGGACTTCCCAAGAAAAAAAAAGTCTGTCTGACTTTTTTTCTCGGAAAGTCCAGCTGTGTGTACAGTGCAGTAGAGCACAGGTGTCAAACACAAGGCCCACGGACTGAATCCGACCCTTCAGGCCATTTCATGTGGCCCTCGCACCTCTCCTGCAGCTGCAGGAGAGCTCCAGCCCTCCTCTGGTCCTCCTCCAGACCCTTACTTTCTGCTTTCAAGCAATGCATCCAGCTTCTTACCAGCAGCAGCAGCATAAGGAAAAAGGGGGGTGCACTGTGATGTAAGGGAGAGTGGGAGGACTCAACTTCTAATGGTGGAGTGTAGGAGTGCAACGGATCAAAAAACTCATGGATCAGAGTCACAGATCGGATCAAAAAAAGACAAATCTTGTTACACCCACCAGAGTTTTAGATTTCACAGTTCTTTTCAACACAACATGGAGCTTATGTGCTTAAATACAGTATTTGTAAATCTGACGGACTGTTTGCATGTTAAATTTAAAAAGCAGCAGCAAACCTGCTGACCTTACATGCTTGCTAATGTGAAAGAACACCTCTGATTTTCACATTTCACTAAATGTGAAATGTGAAAATCAGAGGTGTTCTGTCACATTAGCAAGCATGTAAGGTTTGCTGCTGCTTTTAAAATTTAACATGTAAACAGTCCCTTGGATTTCCAAAATGAAGCAAAAATTAGATAACAGTCTCAGGTTTGCTCCGTAAAGTCAAGGCAGCAACAGAAGTTCCAACATTTCTGCACTGCATTTTAGCACTGATGTATTCCTTTAAGCCAAGGCCAATTACTGCACTGCAAATTTAAATCTTATGATGATGAAATAAAAAAAATATGATTTATTGTTATCCTTATGTTATTAAATTCCATATTTTATTATCTTAATCTCCTGCTTCTTACTAAGTTGCCATTGTTATCTTTTATAAAGCTCAGGGGGCTAATCAGATGGATAATGTATATAACTTGAAGTTGACTATATACCTGTGGGCTGAACAAAAGAAAAATGCAACAGATTCCTCCATCTACTGCTCTGCACCGCTGACAGCTGGCAGAATACCCAATCATTTGCTGCATTTTATTGGATGCAGTCACTATGCCGCCAATTTTTTTTCTATCCAGACACTTTAATTTTTCATTCAAAGGATGTGGTGTTCTAAGGTGGCATCGGGGCCACACACTGAGCACATTTTGATCAGTTCATCAGAAACTGGCTGAAATTCGCAGTTTATGGAAAGCTTTAGCAATGGATGTTAAATGTTTTTCAAAACTTTATGCATTGGGGCAACCAATTTTTTTTTTTTTTTTTTTATTAGATGAAATATGTCTGCTCACTTCGGTGTTCCTAGGTGGTGATTGTACTTCACTGCTCCTCCCTTTTGGTGCAACTTCATGGGTCAGATGTGACCTGACAGAAAACAGACTAGCTGAGCTTATCTCAGCAGCCATTAGGCAGGGATGCTAAACACATTCCGTGATGTAAAGGTGACCACTAAAGTAAGTACTTGTAATTTGTAATAAAATTAAATTAAAAATATGGCATAAAAATGCTGAGATTCTGGCTTGGTTTCTGTGTGTTCCTGCTCATCCTGTTTTATATTCTCTCTAAAATACCGTAAATACAAAATTCAACATAAACAATGGTAGTGCATCATAATGGTGACCGCAGATGTGCAGTTGCAGAAAGGCTTCTAAAAGTACCAGTGTTCCCCAATCTAACCACAAGAGACCAGGTTGTGCAAATCATTCCTGTCTTTGCAGAAGCCACATCCCTTTACAAGGCGTTCTTTTTGGTTGCAGTCTTTTGTTTTTGCAGTCTTTTTTTTTTTGTGTTTCTTTTCTTGGATAAGTCACTGATCATTAATCAATTAATTAATTGATCAAGTATTTGTGTATTGGAACAATGCAGGCCTGAAAGTTTCAGCTGTGCTTTTAGCCCGGGATACCGACTATTCACAATGTCATGGAAGATTCAAAGTTATTGTATCACTTATTACTGAACGAAGATAGGCATACGAGGGTCCCGTTTGAGCAAATACAAGTGAGCAGTGACTGTTTTTTTTTTTTATCTTGGTACACGCTAAAAACTGTTTGAGTTAATAAGTCTCTGATGAATTTGTAAAATTACAGGTTTTCCTGGCTTTACCTGTGCTCCTTCGCTGCTCCGCTTTTTCTTTTTTTTTTTTCTGGATATTGGGGAGTATGAGACCTACTGCAGATTCTCCCACAATGTCATGTAGGACTCCTGGGTGTCAGGTCCAGAATTGTCACATGGTAAGGAATCTAGGTCCCTAACCCTAGGGGCTGTCACATGGCAGTGGAGCGAGGTTGCTTAACCCTTGGAACTGTCACATGGGGATAGAGCTAGGTTCCTTAATCCCTGTAATTGTCCCATGATGGTGGAGCTAGGTTTCTTAACACCTGGAACTGTCACATAGTGGGTGGAGCTAGGTTCCTTAACCCCTGGAACTGTCACATGATGGTGAAGCTAGGTTCCTTAACCCCTGGAACTGTCATAGTAGTGGAGCTAGGTTCCTCAACCCCTGGAGCTGTCACATAGTGGTGGAGCTAGGTTCCTCAACCCCTTGAGCTGTCACATAGTGGTGGAGCCAGGTTCCTCAACCACTTGAACTGTCACATGGTGGTGGAACTAGGTTCCCTAACCCCTGGAGCTGTCAGATGGTGGTGGAGTTAGGTTCCTTAAGCCCTGGAACTGTCAGGTGATGGTTGAGCTAGGTTCCATAACCCCTGGAACTGCCGCATGGTGGTGGAGATAGGTTCCTTAACACCTGTGTACAGCTGAGTAAGCTTCAACATCACAAGAGAGTGAGAGAGAGAGCCGCCCAGATGATCAGAGTGCAGCGCAGGAACACAACGATAACGCCTTTCATTTCACATTATTAATAAGAAAGACTGCGCTAGATAAAACCTAATAACAAGCTGCAACACAATGTGGGATACACACAAATACAATAGGAAATAAAAAATAGTAAATAAATTAAAGTGTAAATACACCAAACGCATAAGTAAAGACAATACGTGAATGTGTCCCAACAAAGGTAAATACCGTATTTATCGGTGTATACCGCGCACTTTCCCCCCCTGAAAATAGGGGGAAAATCACGGGTGTGCGCTATACGCCGATAGCATACCTTGGAGGGGAAGGAGGGGGACGAGGGCCCGCCAGAAATCACCGAGCCGTCATCTCCTCTCGGCTCTCACTCGGCTGTCACGTCACACACGCACAGTCCCGCCTCCGCCACCAGCATTGGACCAGTGTTCTGTCTGTCACAGGAGATGGTCCAATGCCGATGGCGGAGGCGGGACTGTGCGTGTGTGACGTGACAGCTGAGTGAGAGCCGAGTGGAGATGACGGCTCCCTGATTTCCGGCGGTAAATTCTGGCGGGCGCTCATCCCCCTCCTTCCCCTCCGAGGTATGCATTACAGTCTCGGCCCGCGTTTAAGGGTTTCCTCACCCTTCCCCTCACCACAGACTGCTGAACATTTGGGTATAGAAGCCCCAAGCCGCGCTACAGTCCCGGTCAGCACTGCCTGCGTCTGAGAGTTCCAGCTCCCTCCCTTCCACCATCGAGTGCTGACAGCTAGAAGCCCTAAGGTACTGTGTATCTCCTTGAACATAGGAGCTGCTCTCTGAGTTGCTTGCTGTACATTGCTGCTTATCTTATTTTTATTTTTAACTGTAATTACTATTTGGACAAAAAAAAATTGTTTTTCCAGAAAATACCCTCTTAAAATTGGGGTGCGCGTTATATGCCGATAAATACGGTAATATGAATAATCCTGTGAAAATAAATATATTGAATGTCCAAATAGTGATTCTAATTGAATAAAATAACTCAAATGTAAACAGGTGAAATATTGCAAAAGTCCTGTGAAAAAAATCATGTACAGTATATCCAAAGTAAATGTTCTTTTGCAAGAAGAGACTCAAATACAGAAGGTGAATCAATATGTGAATCATTCTAGCTTCATGTGACTCTCATTGGACAGACACCGTGAATCGTTCACCGAAAGAAATGTGCGCTTATCAGCTGCACAGACCAGTGAAGCCTGTGGCTAATGGCCCGTACACACGATCTGAATATCGTCCGAGGAAGAATCGTACGATAATCGGATCGTTAGTATAGACCAGTGATGGCGAACCTTGGCACCCCAGATGTTTTGGAACTACATTTCCCATGATGCTCATGCACCCTGCAGTGTAGTTGAGCATCATGGGAAATGTAGTTCCAAAACACCTGGGGTGCCAAGGTTCGCCATCACTGGTATAGACCTTTTGAGAGCCGATCACAGTTCATCCGATATTATTTTATCAGACATGCATGAAAATTTTGCTCGTACGACACCAGATCGTACGATTTTCATTAAGTCAGTACAGTTGTCGTTCGAAAATACAATATGAATACATTGCAACACATGACATCACTATTTTTTTTTTCTGTCGTACGAGAATTTTCGTGACTTTAATAACCTATTTTATTTCTACTTGCGACTATTAAGCGAAAAAAGTTGTGCGATCTGTGGAACGATATTCGGATCGTGTGTATGGGGCATAAAAGCCAGCCAGGGTCTTTTTTCCTCACGGTTGTTCCAACGGTCAATCAGATCGCTCCGCCAGTAAGGCCGTCTGAGCAGGGTCACAGCAGGACGATCCTTCTCCCCCGGCCCGTAGATGGTTTAAGGATAGCAATATGTCTCAGAAAAAAACGCCATAGGTGAAACTTCATACATTCAATATATTTATTTTCACAGAATTATTTATATTTATCTTTGTTGGAACATATTCACTTATTGTATTTACTTATGTGTTTGGTGTATTTACACTTTAATTTATTACTTAGTCAGAGCGCAACAATTTTTCATTTCATATTGCCGCGTTCCCCGCTGCTCGCGGTCAATAAGTTTATCTTGGTCTCATCAGACCACAGGACACGGTTCCAGTAATCCATGTCCTTACTCTGCTTGTCTTCAGCAAACAGTTTGCAGGCTTTTTTGTGCATCATCTTTAGAAGAGGCTTCCTTCTGGGATGACAGCCATGCAGACCAATTTGATGCAGCGTGCGGCGTATGGTCTGAGCACTGACAGGCTGACCCCCCCCCCCCACCCCTTCAACCTCTGCAGCAATGCTGGCAGTACTCATTTCCCAAAGACAACCTATGGATATGACGCTGAGTACACTCAACCTCTTTGGTCGACCATGACGAGGCCTGTTCTGAGTGGAACCTGTTCTGGTAAACTGCTGTATGGTCTTGGCCACCATGCTGAAGCTCAGTTTCAGGGTCTTGGCAATCTTCTTATAGCCTAGGCCTTCTTTATGTAGAGCAACAACAATTTTTTTCAATAAAATGAACAAAACGCAGCACTAATGAAATGATAGTGCACACACCACGATACAAAGTAAGGGGGATATTTTGTATAGTGGTGTGTGCACGATCATTTAATTAGCGTTGCGTTTTGTTCATTTTATTTAGTCTTTGGCTCAATTTATGAGACGTGTTTTACGCTAGCAGCTTTATTTCTATACCTTAGCTGATAAGAGTGGTGGCTTGCAGGATTGTTGCATTATTTTTTTTTTTTTTTTCAGATCCTCAAAAAGTTCTTTGCCATGAGGTGCCATGTTGAACTTCCAGTGACCAGTATGAGAGAGTGAGAGCGATAACACCAAATGTAACACACCTGCTCCCCATTCACATCTGAGAACTTGTAACACTAATGAGTCACATGACATCAGGGAGGGAAAATTGCTAATCGGGCTCGATTTGCACATTTTCACTTAGGGGTGTACTCACTTTTGTTGCTAGCGGTTTACTCAATGACTGTGTGTTGAGTTATTTTGAGGGGACAGCAAATGTACACTGTTCTACAAGCTGTACACTCACTACTTTACATTGTAGCAAAGTGTAATTTCTTTAGTGTTGTCACATGAAAAGATAGAATACAATATTTACAAAAATGGTGTACTCTCTTTTGTGACATACTGTATATATACAGTATATTTTTTGTTTATTGCTAGTGACCATTTCTCACCCAAACCTTGTTGGCTATTAAGCCAACAGACTCTTTGGCCACTTTCACACTGGGGATGCTGGCCGCGTTGACTGTTTACTGTTTACTGTTGTTTTAGCAGCGTTTTTTGACCGCTAGCGGGGTGCTTTTAACCCCTGCTAGTGGCTAAAAAAGGGTTAAAAGCGCCACTGCCGAAGGGCTTTGCAGGCGCTTTGGGCAGTGCTGCCCATTGATTTTAATGGTAGGGGTGGTTTAGGAGTTGTGTATACACGCTCCCGCACTAAAGATGCTGCTTGCAGGGCTTTTTCCCCCCCGCTTTGCAAGCACACACCGCCCCAGTGTGGAAGCACTCGGGCTTTCACACTGTGACATAGAAGAGACAGTTTACAGACGCTTTTCAGGCACTATTTGTAGAGCAAAAACGACTGTAAAACGCCTCAGTGTGAAAGTAGCCTTAGGTTTTTCAGTCTCGGTGTTCTTCCCTTAGGTAATGTAACCAGAGTACTCCAGCTGCCAATAACATCCAGTTCAGGCTGAATTTACCCGGTTTTATCTCAGTGTTTTTCCACAGGGTAAATGTAGCTATGCAGAACGAGCCCTGCTAAACAAAACAAAAACTATTTCACAAGTGACCAGGATTTCACATACAAAGTCATGTGTGGCCAAGGAAGGACAGACCCACAACATGCTAATCGGAATATACTGTATTGTCTTACATGACCTAGGATAACCTTCACACCCTCCAGGAAAAGTGTCATGTCTGTAGCCAGCAGTGGCATATTTTTTGAAGGGGGGAGGCAAGCAATGCACCCGTATCATCCACCCCCCCCCCCAGAAGCTCCTATGTGTGGAAATGACTAGATCCTGGCTCTGACCCCTCTGACATAGTCTCACTCCTCCCACTGCATTCAGCTCCCATCTGCATCTGAAAAAGCCACATCACATAATAAATATGTTTTGAAAACAACGCACTTACCCCATCTATAGCAGGGGCAGCGCTTCCCTGCGGCCGCGACTTCCCCTGCGTCTCCTCCTCCTCACAATATATAAAATTTTTCATAAATAAAAATCACATTTACCTTTAGAATTTCATTAGTTTGAGAAAAAAATTCCATCCTGCTTCTTCAAATTTTCTCATCAATATGGTTGAAGACCTGTGACCCAGCCCCGGTGTGCAGGGCGAAACATGTTAGGGGCGGTGACTGGAGCGGCACTGGCTGAAGCCACACTCATTCACATATTCATGCACTGGGTCAGTGAGCAGTGCTCCTTCCTTTTTTTTAAATATGGTTGACAATGTTTTGACTACTCTAACCATTAGAAAAGCGATCAAACATTCTGAAAAGGGTCACAGACAGCACAAGTTCAGGAACATGCAACCGCACAGATGTCAAATTGACATGAATGAGACTGTCTGCACAGGGATGCACAAAACACCTGTGCAACCTGTGCTGGCAAACAAGACCCTCACATTAATGTGCGCTTTAGTATGCCCATGGAATAAAGCTCTAGGTAGCTCATAGAATATAAAAAAAATTTCCCTCCACTATGTGTTGATGAAGGAATACCTTCCGCAGAGCTTTTGTGTTTTGGGGGACGGGAGCCTCCCAGCCGTCAGGACTCAATGATTCCTGCTAGGGGCTATAGACGCCAGCAGTAATCTCATGTAAAAAATCTGACAGGCTGGTTGTACCCAAGTCGATTTATAAAATAAAATACAATAAAAAATATCCTAAAACAATATAATCTACTGTATTTGCTTAAAGGCATAATTGTAAAATCTTGGCGTTTAAAGTGGTTGTAAACTCAAAAGCCAAAATAAAAAAAGACATGCAAGACAAAGGCATAATGAGCTAGTATACATCACAAACTAGCTAATTAGGTAATACTTACTTTAGATTGATGCTGTTGCAGCGGTCTCCGCTCACTGCTGTGACTGGCGGGCTCCGGCGCTGAGATTGGCTGGAACCGCAATGATGTCGCTCCCACACATGTACACAGGAGCCACCTGTCACGGCACAGGCTTTGAAGAAATGGCATGAGCATCCCGTTTCTTCAGTGCGCATGACTGCTTTACAGTCGGTTTAGTGCCTCTTTTTGGCTGCTAGCGGGGCGATTTTTAACCCCCCACCAGGGGCCGAAAAAGGGTTAAAAGCACCGCTGCCAAATCGCTTTGCAGGCGCTTTGGCAGCGCTGCCTATTGATTTCAATGGCAGGGGCGGTTTAGGAGCAGTGTATACACCGCTCCCGCGCCACCACAAAGATGCTTCTTGCAAGCGCACCGCCCCAGTGTAGCACTCGGGCTTTCACAATTGGACTTAGAAGAGACAGTTTACAGGCGCTTTTCAGGCACTATTTTTAACGTCAAAATGCCTGTAAAACACCTAGGTGTAAAAGTAGTCTTAGGTTTTTCAGTCTCTGTGTTCTTCCCTTAGGTAATGTAACCAGAGTACTCCAGCTGCCAATAACATCCAGTTCAGGCTGAATTTACCCGGTTTTATCTCAGAGTGGTAAACGTAGCTATGCAGACAAAGCCCTGCTAAACAAAACAAAAACTCTTTCACAAGTGACTAGGATTTCACATACAAAGTCATGTGTGGCCAAGGAAGGACAGACCCACAACATGCTGATCGGAATATACTGTATGTCTTACATCAGCCTTCAAAATTTACACTTGCCTGCTCGCATTTTGCAAGTAAATATTTTTTTTTTTTTTAACAAACAGGTTGGTCTTTATTGAGAAGACATTACAATACAGATAACATGTGTACATAGCTCAGTAGAGAATATTACAGACAACATCACCAAAGCAAGTAGGGGTGTAGCGTCGAGCGCAGTCCAGTGGCAGTCCATAACAGCAAACCATCTACCCCACGTTTAGAATAGGTATTACAAACTTTAGAACTGTTGTGTCCATGGGAGCCAGATCCTGTCGAATTTTTGGGGACATCCCCTGTTGACATAGGTTAGTTTATACATTGGCAGCAGTGCATTTACAGAAGAGTCCCAGGCCTCTACCGTGGGAGGCCGGGGAGAGGACCACTTCACGAGAATCTCTTTTTTAGCATAAAACATAAGTAGAGAGATAAGTATCTTAGTGTAGCGAGGGCGCTGTTCATCATCATGAATCCCCAGCAGGGCCAGCTCAGGCCTCACCGGGATGGACAGCGAGAGACGGAGATTCACACACTCAAACACCTTCCCCCAGAATGGCACCAGCATCGGGCAGGTCCAGAACATATGGAGAAACGTGCCCTCCAGGGACCGACAACGAGGACAGCCCGGGAACCTGTCAGGGTATATTCGATGCAGCCTCTGAGGCGTGTAGTAGACACGATGCATAAACTTGGTATGGACGAGTCTATCCCTGGACGAGATCAATATCCTAGCTCCATCCTCAAAACACTCCTCCCAATCCTCCCTATCTAGATCCGGGTTGTCAGCGTGCCACCTGTCCCAGAGGGCACTCATCTTGGGGGAGTCTACCTGCAATAACGCTATGTAGAGTGTGGACAGCGTCTTCTTAAGAGACTCCTGAGCCAGGAGCTCCTCGATGGGATCAGCCTTAAGGGTGATATTCTGCGGGAACTGTGCCCTAGCTGCATGCCTCAGCTGATAAAACCTAAACAGCATTCGCCCCGGTAGTCCATGCTTGACAGTTAGCTCCTGGAATGACATCAGTGAACCGGAGCGCATGACGTCTCGCAAGGTCTTGATCCCGTATCCCGCCCACAGCCGAGGGTCAGGGATAGTCCTGAAGTGAGGAAGAGATGGATTACCCCACAGCGGGCAGAAGGGGGAATAGTGATGGGGGTGCACCAGTCGTTTGCGGGCCGCAGTCCATACTAGCAGGGTGGTCTTAGTGGGCTCCGGCAGGGAGGGATACGCAGCGGATCCCCTGTATACCAGATTTCCTAGTTCTTTGAGCGACCCCAATATCGCCGCCTCCAGACAGGTGGCCGCATTAGCTCTGGATTGCTCGAACCACCACCTCACAGTCACCAATACCGCTGCACGATAGTACACCAGGAGATTGGGAAGCGCAAGGCCTCCACAGCGGACCGGTAACTGCAAGGTGGATCGCGCCAGCCTAGGGGATGAACCCCTCCACAGGAAGGATCCAATGTAGGCATCGATATCCTTGAAGAAGGAGGGAGGTAACCTAGTCGGACACTGTCTGAAGATATAATTAAACCTCGGTAGATAGAGCATTTTCAGAACGTTTATGCGCCCCAGTAGATTAAGAGGCAAGTCCCTCCACCTAGAGCAGTGTTCCTTAAGTCTCCTAACTACAGGAAGCAGATTAAGATGGCGGAAATCCTGGAGGTCACGCGAGACCACTATCCCTAAATATTTAAATTCCTCAACCCACAGCAGCGGGGACGAAGTCCCCACTGCCCTGGCCCCAGGATCCAGAGGGAACAGGACCGATTTGGCCCAGTTAATCCTAACCCCGGCGAAGCGTCCGAAGTGGTCAAAGATCCGCAGGGCCGCCTGCAGAGATGTGCTAGCGTCCTGCAGATACAACAAAGCATCGTCCGCGTAAAGGGATATCCTCTCCTCCAGGGGGCCGATCTTAAGCCTGTATACCTCGTCCGACTCCCTAATTAGGATCGCCAGGGGTTCCAATGCTAGAGCAAACAAGCTGGGCGACAGGGGGCAGCCCTGCCTGGTGCCCCTCTGGAGGGGAAAGAGCTCCGACAGCGCGCCATTCGTGCGTATTCTAGCCTTGGGGGATGCGTATAGCATGGATAGCCATTGCAAGAACTTGGGCCCGAAGCGCCTCAGTACCTCCCAGAGATAGCCCCACTCCACCGAGTCGAAAGCCTTTTCGGCGTCGAGTGAGGCTATGACCCGACCCCCGCTGTTGTCATGGGCGGTATCCAAATTGAGGAACAGTCTTCTGATATTGATATCGGTGCCTTTACCCGGCATGAACCCTGTCTGATCCTGGTGAACCAGGTCCTCCAGTACCGTGACCAGCCGCAAGGCCAAGATCTTCGCCAAGATCTTAGCGTCCGCGTTGATTAGAGAGATGGGTCTATAAGACCCGCACTCCTCCGGGTCCTTACCAGGCTTAGGCACCAAAACCACCACCGCCTCAGACATGGAGCCCGGGAGGGCCCCCTGAGTAAAGAACTGTGCAAAGAGTGAAGTCAGTTTAGGGGCCAATAATTCTTGATGTTCAGAATATAAATCCGTGGGCAACCCATCTAATCCCGGTGCTTTACCCGATTGCATACACCCCAGGGCCGCCTGCACCTCCTCCAGGGTAATATCTTTCTCCAGGTCCCTACTCCTATCTTCGGCAAGCGTGGGGAAAGGGATTCTATCAAGGTAGTCAGCAAGTTCCTCCGGGGCATAGGACACCTTAGTGGAGTAGAGGTCCTGATAGAAGCGGAGAAACCTAGAGTTAATGTCCTCTGGGGTGGTCAGTAAACTCCCGTCCACCTCCCTCACCCGACCTATGTGTGTAGTGGGGTTTTGCCCCCTAGCAAGCCACGCCAGAAGTCTCCCGTTCTTGTCCCCAAACTCGAACACCCGTTGTGCACTGTCAAGCATGGACTTTTTAGTAAGATCAATCCTCCGGAGGGAGAGCTCATTGAGAGTACGCTGCCATGGATAGTAATAATCTGCGCCCGGCGATTGGACGTAGGAGCTTTCCTGCGCCATGGCTCGATCCTCCAGCTGCCTCAGAGACTGCATCGACCCTCCCTTCCGTGCTGCGATGCGCTTAATGTATGTGCCCCTGAGCCAGGCCTTAAAGGCATCCCAGACTACCAAGGGATCCGTAGATCCCTCATTCTCCAACCAAAAATTGCATACCTCCTCGGGCATATTCTCCCGAATCCCCGGGTCAGCAATCCAGTATTTCGAGAGCTGCCAGACCCCCCGACCTCCCGCAGGAGCCGCCCCCACCGAGACCAGCACAGGAGCATGATCAGATATGCCCGGGATAGGATCTCGGTGGAGACCACCCCACCCAGAAGAACGGAGGAGGCAAATGCCAGGTCAATGCGAGACAGCGTTCGAAAGGTAGTGGACAAGCACGTGAACTGCGTATCAGAAGGGTGAAAGTGACGCCATAGGTCTGTCATACCAAAAGTAGCCGCCCAGGCGGCCAGGCCGGGGGAAGGGGACTGGGAGGGCCGAAGCCTGTCCTCCGTGTCAGACATGACCAAATTAAAATCCCCCACCAGCAGCACTCTTTCCACCCCATAGTGTGTAACATTCTGCATCACCCTGTGGAGGAGATCAAGATCCGCAGGGGGAGGCAGATATATCCCCACTATCACATACGGGGTACCCGCTATTAAGGCGTGTACTATCACGTACCTACCCCCAGGGTCAGTACTAACAGCCTGGAGCTGGAAGGGCAGGGTCCGGTGCACCAGGATGCTCACACCCCTGGCATAGGTTGAATAGGTTGAATGATAATGTGCAGCGACCCACGCCCTCCTCAGACCTAAAACCCTTGCTCCCATCATGTGAGTCTCTTGTAGAATGCATATCTTAGGCCCATGGCGCTGTATATACTTAAACACCACGGACCTCTTAATGGCAGAATTAAGGCCCCTGACGTTCCACGACATCACAGTAAAATTAGCCATACATCGAGTGATACAAGTTGAAAGAAGGACCGCATGCCTTGCCGATCTGCCACCTCCAAGGGCGCCCCCGCACCCCAATACCAGCAAGATAGGTCTGGGCACAGAACCCCCTCAGAGGGACAGACGTGACACCCCTACCCTCCCCCGACTGAGCTGAATGAGCAAAGACCAACATTTTAGAGCCAAAATGCATTATAAAACAGTGAACCAAAACCCGGAGGACAACGGTCCCCCAACCCCCTCCCCCCACCCCATGCCCTCCCAACCGAGAAGAGCACATCATCCCCAAACAGGTACTAACCAATAGTCACGCCGTGAAGGAGGCATGGAACTCCTCAGAGCAGTCCGTCAAACCCCGCCAAAACTCGGCAGCAAAGAAAGAGAGAAAAAAAAAAAGAAAATAAAGAAAAAGGGGCCACCTCGTGACCTGTGGCACGGTAGTGAGGGAAGCCGAGCAGCCTCTCTACGGGGTTCAACGTAAAAAGTACAAACGGGCCAAGAACAAAACAAAGGGAAACAGCACGGCACCTCTGCTGGGTACCAGTTCAAAAATAAAAACTTGAAAATGTCAATAGGGGTAAATGAAGGTGACAATAAGGGTAGAGAAAAAGTTAAATCAAAGAACACCCGGGGCAGGCATTCAGTAGGGGACCCGGTGTCTCAACAGTGGTGGATTCGTTGGGAGGTGAGGGCCAAACTTCTCAGGCTGTCCCGGAGTCAGGAGCATCAGATAGTACGATGGCATGACAGCCTGCGGCCTAGATCAGCCGGGCACAACTTAAGGCCACTCACCCTCCACTGTAGTTCAAAGCATCCGAGCTCCAGACCATCAGCAAATCCGCGACTCCTTCCGAACAATCGATCCTACGGAGGGAGAGTTTCCAGCCATGCACTGGCATCCTTGGGGCTGGTGAAGATCCGAACGGTCTCCCGGTCGACTACCCGCAGCTTGGCCGGGAACAGGATGCTGTAGACAATGCTTTTAGCTCTGAGCGCCGCCTTCACCCCATCGAAGGATCGCCGTTGACGCTGGGTCTCAATGGTGTAGTCCGGGAACATCATCAGGTTAGTATTGCGGTACGGAAGTCTGCCCGCCTGCCGCGCCGCCCGGAGGAGCTCATCTCGGTCCCTAAAATTCATAAGGCGGAGTATGAAAGTGCGAGGGGGAGCTCCCTCCGGTCCAGGCCTCGGCGGCACCTGATGGGCCCTCTCCACAGCAAAGTAGGGGGAGAGCCGCGCGTCAGGAAGCAGGGAGCGGAACAGATTCTCAGTGAAGGCCGCCGAGTTGCGGCCCTCCACTCCCTCCGGTAGACCGACGATGCGAATGTTATTGCGTCTGCTCCGGTTCTCGGCGTCTTCAGCTCGGTATTCAAGAGCCCGCACCTTGGTGGCGAGCGACCGGAGCGAGGATTCATGGCTGGTAACTGTGTCCTCAACGTCGCTGACACGTTGTTCGGCCGCTGTAACTCGCGACCGGATCTTATCCAAATCTTGACGCAGCAACCCAACGTCCATCTGGACAGCCTCGATCTTGGAGGTAAGCATGGTTTGGCAGGTCGCTACAGCCGCCTGGCAGGACGAGATAGCCGCCATCACCTCCGGAATGCAAGTAAATTTTGAGGGCTGCCGAGTGTGGGCTGCCTGGGAGCAGGGGGGGGGGCAAGCGAGGAGAGTCGGGTCGCCGCTGATGTGGTCGCCGCCGCCTGGTAGTTCAAAACGCAGGAGAACATTACAGCTTTCAATTCAATAGCTGTGTTCCCCGCTGCGAGCTTCATATACAGCCCCTCCACCTTGTCCGGGCACTTTGATAGACAGATCACCCATCCCAGGATTGGACGGGTGATCTGTCTATCAAAGTTTCCCGGACAAGGGGGAGGGGCTGTATATGACGCTCGCGGCGGGGAACACAGCGCTTTGAACAACTAGGCGGCGGCATCGGCTCCGGCTCCTCTCTCTTACCCAGCATAGGTATGCTGCGATATGGGGACATTTGGCTGCAATGTGGGGACATCTGGCTGCAATGTGGGGACATCTGGCTGCAATGTGGGGACATTTTGCTGCAATGGGGACATTTTGCTGCAATGGGGACACGTGGCTGCAATGGGGACACGTGGCTGCAATGGGGACACGTGGCTGCAATGGGGACACATGGCTGCACTGGGAACACATGCTGCATTGGTAGACATGGGCAGGCTGCATTTTTGGGCACAGATAAAGTTGTTGTTAATATTTATTTTTATAACTTAATTCTGCATAAAACATTTCATGAGATAATGTCATTGTCATTTCATGAGATAATTTATGAGGGCGTGTCTAGGGGCGGGATTAGGGGGGTGGGACATGGTAGGGGTTGGGTGGGGCAACTGGTGGCGATTACGCCTTGAGGCCTGGCTAGTAGCTCAGGATTTGAAATTTTGAGCCCTGTCTTACATGACCTGGGTTAACCTTCACACCCTCCAGGAAAAGTGTGATGTCTGTGGCCAGCAGTGGCGGCTGGTTGTATTTTTTTTAAAGGGGGGCGGCAAGCAATGCACCCGTATCATCATCCCCCCCGGACAGTCGAGTGGACTGGCTGCTGTGAGCAATATAGACAGGATCATTTCAGGAGAGCCATACAGAGAATAAACATACATCATCACTGCAGCTGGATGCAGGACTGTACAATCACCCGGCAGCTCCTATGTGTGGAAATGACTAGATCCTAGCTCTGACCCCTCTGACATAGAGTCTCACTCCTCCCACTGCATTCTGCTCCCATATGCATCTGAAAAAGCTGCATCACATAATAAATATGTTTGAAAACAATGCACTTACCCCATCTATGGCGTGGGCAGTGCTTCCCTCCGGGCGACAGGTAGCAACTACCCCTGCGTCTCCTCTCTCTTCCTCCTAAATGACAGAGCTGCAGATTAACCACTTGCTGATCAGCCACCGTCATTATACTGCCGCAGGTCGGCATGATCCAGCGAGCCGTCGTAGCTGTACGTCGGCTCCTTTAAGCAGGATAGCAGGCATGCGCACCTGCTGCACAACAGGGGGGACGATGCTCGTGGACGGCGGTCGCGATGACCTCCGGCCATACGTGCGATCGCGGGCACGTGAGGCAGAACAGGGATGTGTGTGTGTGTAAAGGAGAGGAGGAGAGAGAGATCGTAAGTTCCTGTCATCTCCTATAGTCAGTCCACCCCATGGAGAAAGCAGTGTAGAAGGGTGTCTGATACTGGAATGCGCAGTATCACTGAACCTCTGGTGGTGGTGCTGATCGATTCATGAGCTTCTGCGTGTGTGAGACTGTATGACTGTCTGTCTGCACAGCTGCAGGCAGAATGGCAGCACCAGTTCGACCTCTCAAACGTCCCTGGGCCAAGAGAATGAGCCCATGAATAACAGTCACATTTATAGACTTCGGCAGGATCCCCTGTTGTTCCAGATCACTGGGAGTTGTAGTTCCAAAGTGGCTTCAGTAAATGCTAAGTCCTCTAAAATGAGTAGTGGTGAAGTTTGGGAATGAGTGTGCCATCTGGGAGCGTGCCTGGCTGGTTAGAGCTATGGATAGGACAATGGGAGAGACTGGTATACCAATGAGAGCACCTTCATTTTACTCAGTGATGGAAGCTGTACACTGTGGACTTGTATACATGGGGTAAGTGGTCTTAACTCTGTGGTGCTCCCAAGGAGAAGAGGTGTTAAAGAGATAGTAAACTCTACTACTGAATTTTACCTATAGGTATGCCTGTGTCCCACACATTCACTGTTTAGGAGATATTTACTGTACATGTAGCCAGTGAAATCACTGTCGCATGAGCTCTGAGGGAACGCCCAACTGTGCAGTTTCTTCAGAGCCCTGTGCCATGGCCGGCAGCTCCTGTGCGCATGCACGGGAGTGACTCCATTGCGGCTCCAGCCACTCATAGTGCCAGAGCCTGTGGACCCGGAAGAAACTCCAGGGAAGATGTCCGCCAACTCAGCGTTGTGCAGGTGCCGCTGGAGGGCTTTGTTCTAAGGTAAGTGTAGCGCCCTCTAGGTAGGTAGGTGCTAGAGATAGAATTTGGAGGATAGGTAGATTCTAGAAGGAGAGGAGAGGTGGAGCTGCCTGGGGTATTCTGAGGAGCCCTGACCAATCCCCAACCTGGATCAGCAGGGGTTCAGGCCTCTGTAAATACCCAGGGTCAGCCCAACTGGGGAGGAGTTGTTCTGGTGGAAGAGCTGGAGATAGAGTGCTGGGCTGTTGGCGTCTTCTGGGCTAAGTAGCCACATGTAGGACAGCTAGCACCAGGAACTTTCTATTTTCTGCTATACTATAGGGGCCCACGGTCCCTGCCTACAAAGGGCAATTGCTAAGGCCTGGCTGAGCCAGTGTCGGGCCTAACCACTTTGTGCTGGCTGTGCCTGAATATTAGAGAGGAAGGGATGTGCAGGAGAAAGATGTGAAGATTAGAGCGGAAACAATGTGCAGGTGGAGAAAGACCTGAAGATTAGAGAGGAAGCGATGTGCAGGAGGAGAAATGGAGTGTATATACAGGACTGTATATAGTTGTCCCAAGCAAGTTCTACCAATTTTAATGGGCATCCCATACTTTCCTTACCACATCCAAGTTTAATGGCCTTAATAAAACCCCCCAAAAAAATAATTATACCCAAGAAGAAGTGGGGTGGGGACTTTCTCATTTTGGTGACAACACCTAGCCAATTACAAGGAGAGCCAATCATGGACATTGGTTAATTTGCATCTAGAAAATAATACTGGAAGTTGAGAAGCTCCAGGCCAGCTAGAAGGAATATGAAATACCTAAAGTGCATCTGGGCTTCATACAGTATTCAGCTTAACTTTATCCTGGGAGCCACTCTAAAAACGATGTCATGCTTTGCGAAACATCACTGCTAAAAGTGTAATGAAAGCTGCAGAAGTTAAAAAGATTGAAATCAACTTTTGAAATGAATATGTTAAAGTGTATGTGACATTGTAGTTAGGAATGGGCTCGGGCGTGTTCGGGATCCCACCTGGCCGATCCCGCCAACGGCAGCTGGTTGGCTGTGGACGTGTCTATCAGAGCCGGCGGCTCTGATAGGCTTTCCGATTACAGCCTGAGGGCTGTAATCGGCTTCCAAATAGTTAACCAGGGGACGCACGGGGTGTGCATTCCTTGGTTAACACTGACACGCATCTCAGCCAATCAGGTTCACCGGATCTGGTTACCGGTAACCTGATTGGCTGAAGCGACTTTGAGTTTTAGGGGCAATCTGGCGACAATTGATGGCACAGTGGCTGCATTTGGCATACCACAGTGGCTGCATTTGGCATGGCACAGTGGCAACAATTGATAGGCACAGTGGTGACAATGGCATGGCCCAGTGGTGACAATTGATGGGCACAGTGGCAACAATTGATGGCACAGTGGCTGCGTTTGATGGCATGGCACAGTGGCGACAATTGATGGGCACAGTGGCTGCGTTTGATGGCATGGCAAAGTGGCTGCGTTTGATGGCATGGCACAGTGGCGACAATTGATGGGCACAGTGGCTGCGTTTGATGGCATGGCAAAGTGGCTGCGTTTGATGGCATGGCACAGTGGCGACAATTTTATGGCACAGTGGCTGCGTTTGATGAGCACAGTGGCTGCATTTGATGGGCACAGTGGCAGCAATTGATGGGCACAGTGGCGACAATTGATGGGCACAGTGAGGCTGCAACTGATGTTTTTTTTTTGTTTGTGCCCCCCTCCCCCAAATGACTGAACACCACTGCAAATCACAAGACATTTACCAATTAAGGATGAGCTCTGGCGTGTTCGCATAGTACACGTGCAGAGCCCGCCAGGAAGTGTGCATGGCGCTGCGCTAATCACAGTCAGGGAGACATTTCACGATCCCTGCAGCCGAGCATCGGGACAATGTCTCCCTGACTTTGATTAGCGCAGCGCCGTGCACACTTCCTGGCGGGCTCTGCACGTGTACTATGCGAACACGCTCATCCTTATTCCCAATCCACAGCTGCACAGATCAAGAAATGTTTCACTGCCTGTGATTAGCCATGTGCAGTGTCAGCTTCCTGGCGGGATCGGGCAGGTGGGATCCCGTGCACACCCAAGCTCATCTCTATTTACCATATACTGTACATAAAATAGTATCTGTTAGGGGCCAGGCAGTACCCAGTCCAGTATGATGGAGGCTTTTGAGGGCTCCTTCTTTTGATGAAGCTTAATTGCATAGCTCCCAACTGTCCCTAATTTCGAGGGACTGTCCCTGATTTGGAAAAAAGTCCCTCTGTCCCTCTTTCCTCCTCATTTGCCCCTTATTTTGGTCTGATCTAAATATTTGTACAGAAATTGTACTATTTGTCTTACAAAAAATGTTTTCCAGTGCTAAATCTTTCATCCAATTTCTAAATTGCTGCATTTATAAATTTCAAAAGCCAATATAGAGGAATAGTAGTGGTAAAAAACAAAAACAAAAATCTCCTTTAGGGGGTGTGGTACGAGGCGTGTCCTATGCCTACATACTTTTGCTAGTAGGTGTCCCTCATTTCCATCTCAAAAAGTTGGGAGGTATATTTTTAAACATGGTAGAATGTATATTATATAAATGTTCTGTCCACACTCTCTGTTCTCTTCTGTACCAGCATTTTAATGATTCTTATCGGGAGGGTTGATCTGCTACTGCTATTGGTTGCCAGCTTCTGGTAAAACTGGATTGACCAGTCTGGGCGCCGTGCTGAGGGAGAGAGAGCCTGTAGAGCAGGCTAGTCTCATCACAGCTAGGACTACTGAGAAGAGCTTTTGGAACTGCAGAGGATGCATGCTTTCCCAGGTAAGAAAGGTTCGCTGTCTGGATGAAGGTCTGCCTTCACCTCACCTCACAGTTCCCAGAGGCCTCCAACACATTGTTTTCTAAAGATCTGACCTCAGGGCTCATGGACACTGCCGCTGAACTCAAACAATTTCATTCCCGCATGTCAGTCTCACTTTGGGGGCCATTTCAGAGACTATGGGGTTCCTGCACAGATGTCTATTGAAATCGCACCCGAAGTCGCCAAAAGCAGTACAGAAACTACTTTTGGGACGCGCTGCACTGTTGGTGACGCACCGATTCGGACGTCCAAATCGCATCAATGTGAATCTGGACTTGCAGGCATTTGAGCTTTTATAGGTCTGCCTAAAAGCTTGTGCTTCTTTGTATGTTTTTAGTGAGCTTCTTCGAGCTCTTTTGAACTCCTTCGAGTTTCTTTGAGCATAAGCATTTTTTTTTTCACAAACCCTCACCTCAGCTCATTTCATCTCTCTTTTGTTTTTTTTTTGTTTTTTGAGCCTCTCTGAGCTTTTTCACACGTTTTTGGATACTTTTAAAAAACGCAAGCTTGGTGGTTTTTTTTCTGAAAGATGGAAGCATCGGGTATGTACAGTAGAGATGAGCTCCGGCGTGTTCGCACAGTCCACGTTAGGGTTGCCACCTCATCCCTTTAAAAAGGAACACATCTGAATTACACAGGTTCTGTGGCTGATTAAGGTGGTAATTAAACTCACTTGGTGCCTTATCTGCATTAAATTAGCCTCAGAACCTGTGTAATTCAGATGTGTTCCTTTTTAAAGGGATGAGGTGGCAACCCTAGTCCACGTGCAGAGCCCGCCAGGAAGTCGGCACTGCGCTGCGCTAATCACAGGCAGCGAGACGTTTCCTGATCTCTGCAGCCGAGCACCGGGACAATGTCTCGCTGCCTGTGATTAGTGCAGCGCAGTGCCGACTTCCTGGCGGGCTCTGCTTGTGGACTGTGCGAACGCAGCGGCGCGTAGCTCATCCATAATGTAAGCTTTCCCTTGCACTCCTAGACAAAACAAGCAGCTAACCCATGCGGTGCAGACAGAGAATATTTTTCATGGAGTTTTTTTTATTTGCGTTGAGGTATTTATGGTTTAGCTAAAGAGCTGAGTGGGGGCTAAGTATAAAGATTAAGTGGGCTGACCCTTTAAGATCTCAGATAGTGTTAAGCCTCGTACATAGGGTTGCCAACTCATCCCTTTAAAACAGAACACATATTAATTACACAGGTTCTGAGGCTGATTTAATGCAAATAAGGCACCAAGTGAGTTTAATTACCTCCTTAATCAGCCACAGAACCTGTGTAATTAATATGTGTTCTGTTTTAAAGGGATGAGTTGGCAACCCTACTCGTACACACAATCGGATTTTCCGCGGACAAAGCGTAGGACTTCTGTCCGAAGGGCGTTTGCTATGAACTTGTCTTGCATACAAACGACACAATTGTTGGCCAACAAACATGAAACGATGTGGTTTTTCAGCTCTTTAGCTCCACCCTTTGGGCAACTTCTGCTAATGTTGTGTTATGGTGAGCATTGCTTCTGAGCATGAGTGTTTGTACTTTGGAGTTTTGTCCCACGGACTTGTGTACACGCGCTCGGATAATCTGACAGCACACAATTGTTGGCGCACAATTTTAAAGCATGCTATCTCGCATTTGTCTGTGGAAAATCCAACAAGAATTGTCCGATGGAGCATACAAACGGTCAGATATTTCGCCAACAGCCTGTCATCACACAATTCATGTCGGAAAATGCGATCGTGTGTATGAGGCTGCTTTAGGTTGCTGGCATGTAATGGATCTTTGAGATTTTCATCCAGTTTTACTGCTCTGTACACTTTAAAGCGGGAGTTCAACCATTTTTTTTTTTTTTCCCCCTTAGCTTCCTGCTCGTTCGGTCTAGGGGAATCGGCTATTTGTATTAAAATATGATCCGTACTTACCCGTTTTCGAGCTGCATCTTCTTCCGTCACTTCCGGGTATGGGTCTTCGGGAGCGGGCGTTCCTTCTTGATTGACAGTCTTCCGAAAGGCTTCCGACGGTCGCATCCATCGCGTCACTCGTAGCCGAAAGAAGCCGAACGTCGGTGCGGCTCTATACTGCGCCTGCGCACCGACGTTCGGCTTCTTTCGGAAAATCGTGACGCGATGGATGCGACCGTCGGAAGCCTCTCGGAAGACTGTCAATCAAGAAGGAACGCCCATTCCCGCAGCCCATACCCGGAAGCGACGGAGAGGATGCATCTCGTAAACAGGTAAGTAATGCTCATATTTTAAAACAAATAGCCGATTCCCCTAGTAAAAACGAGCATGAATCTAAGGCTAAAAAATGCCCTCTAAGGGTGAACCACCGCTTTAATGGTAAATCTGAACATGCTTTGCATCTGTTAATAATGAATGAGTTAAACTTGCAGTTAGTAGTACAACTATGAGTGCAAAAACTAGAAATAAAATATATATGGCTATACCTCATTATTACACCGATTGACCACAGGTGGAAGGAAAGAAAATCACTTAATTCCCCCATCATCAATCAAAGTGGGGGAATGCCTCCAGCTGCGCTATTATATTCTGCCAGCAGGGGTGCAGGGAGCATATGCCTGTAAACTCCTGAAAAAGCCATAGGCCCAGATTCACATACATCGGCGCATATTTATGCGGGCGTAGCGTATCTAATATACGCTACGCCGACGCAGCGCACAGAGGCAAGCACTGGATTCACAAAGCACTTGCTCCCACTCACTCTTAAAGATACGCTGGGTTTCCTCGGCGTAAGCCAGCGTAGGTGGAAGTGGGCGTGAGCCATGCTAATGAGGCGTGACCCCATGCAAATGATGGGCCAAGCGCCATAGAAGTACTTAAAATGAACGGCGCATGTGCCGTCCCGTGGCCGCATCCCTGTGCGCATGCTCAGAATCACGTCGGAACTACTCCCTAAGATACGACAGATCACTGCCTACGACGTGAACGTAACCTACGCCTAGTCATATTCACGTACAACGTAAACGACAAAAGATACGACTGCTTGTGTTCCCTGGTCCATACCTTTGCATGAGTTGCGCCTCCTATATGGGGAATAACTTTACGCCGGAAGTACAACTTACGCAAACCGCGTATATTATGCGCCGGGCGCAACTACATTCGTGAATCGGCGTATCTCCCTCATTTGCATATGTGCATAGAAAATCAATGGGAGCGGAAAATGCGCCCAGCGTAAATATGCGCCCACGATACGACGGCATAGGCAAGTTACGTTGGTCGTAGGAAGCCTATTTATAGGCGTATCTCAGATTGTGGGCACGGCGCACAGATAAGACGGCGCATAGTTACACTTACGCGGCGTATCTCGAGATACGTCGGCGTAAGTGCTTTGTGATTCCGGACCATAGTGTGCATGGCTACATTACTCTCCCATTCCAGACGTAGGAATCAAGTCTGTTTTTTTTTTTTTTTTCATTAAACCCACTTATTGAGCAAAAAAAAAAAAAAGATTGTCCTCTTATTGACCGCCCCATTACCGCCCTCCTGCACAAAATCACGTACCTGGGGTGCACGCCGCTGCCGACCGTTCTCAAGAGAGGCAAAACAAGGCAGACCACCGTTCTGTGAGAGGGGAAGACAGATCTCTGTCCCCCCCCCCCCCCCCAGTCAGGCTGCTTTCACACTGAGGCGCTTTGCAGGTACTATTGCGCCCCTGCCCATTAAAATCAATGGGGAAGCGCCTCCGAAACGCCCGGGTTTAACCCTTTTTCAGCCGCTAGTGGGGGTTAAAACCGCAACGCTAGTGGCCTGAAAATTGGGGCAAAAACTACGGTAAAGCGCCGCTAAAAATAGCGACACTTTAGCGCCGACGCACCCAGCGCTTCAATGTGAAAGTAGCTTCAAGGCACCACCCACACAGCAAGCACTTCCTAGGAGCACCTTTAACCCTTTGATTGCCCCTGATGTTAACCCCTTCCCTGCAAGTGTCATTAGTACAGTGAGAGTGGATTTTTTTTATCACTGATCACTGTTTTAGTGCCACTTGTCCCCAAAATGTGTCACTCAGTGTCAGATTTGTCAGCCGCAATGTCGCAGTCCCGCTAAAAATCACTGATCGCCCCCATTACTTAAATTTGTTTTAAAATTCAATACATATATCCCATAGTTTGTAGACGCTATAACTTTTGCACAAACCAATCAATTTACGCTTATTGGGATTTTTTTTTTTTACCAAAAATATGTAGCAGAATACATATTGGCCTAAATTAATGAAGAATTTCGATTTTGTTATTTTTTTTGTTTCTAGTGCAAAAAATAAAAACCGCAGAGGTGAGCAAATACCATTGCATTAACAAAGTGCCGTATCGCAAAAAAATGGCCTGGTCATGAATGGGGTAAATGTTCTAGGACTGAAGTGGTTAATGTATGGATTGTATGGCCTGCTTAAGTAGCACAATTGTTCTACTAGATCACTAGTGAGATAGATCCTTAGAACTAGCACTTGTTTGCTAAACAAATGAAAACAATGGCTCTCTACAGAGTAGGCCACACATAGCTTGCAGTGACCTTGGTGATAGTTTCTGAACACCGTTCAAGCTGGGGAAGCCAAATTCCAACAGTCACCAGGGAGAAAGGTGCAGTGTGCCAAAGCTCATTCAAAGCTATACATGTATAACATCTCCAAACTCCCACCCAGCCAACCTACAGTACACTTAAAAATGGCCTCAGCCCATAAAGTCTCTGCCAAAGTCACAACCCCTAACGTGTTTCGCTCCTCCCACCGAAGCTTAATAATAGGTCAATATGGACTATTGGACTGGAGCTTATTCATAGGACCTATGATTAAGCTCTGGTGAGCGGAGCAATTCATGTCAGTGGGCTTGGCTTAATCTATAAGGACAATATATGTCAAAAAGCCCACATATGTCTGAACCCTCAGAGTGGTATTTTAAATGGTGCCTATACCCTAATTCAAAGGGGGAGATGCTTCCAAAAGCATCCATACACAAAACACCATGAAGGAAAATGCATCTACTTAGGCTACCAAATTGAAATAATATGTTCATTTGACATGCAAATAAATCAAGAACAATAAGTGGGCAAGGTTATAACTGCCCCATGTGAACCACATGGGGTATGCCCCAACCTGTGCTTGGGCCCATCCTAAATCCTACCCTCCCTCCCCCACCTCACACCCAGAGAACCCACCCCACTCCACTAGCCCTATAGTCACCCCTCCCCTTGCCATTGGTGCTCCTCTACCCCCTGCCTCAACCTAGCTTCCCCCCTCGATGGCAATGTGGTATTATCTGTATAGGAGTCCTCAGTTGATATATGTAGCCTATATTGAGGCTGTAAATGGGCAAAAACCCAGTACTGGTTTAGATGTAGCTGCTCAATCACCTACTATTTACACCCAATCACACTCACCACAAATTGGTAGCTCACAGACCCTGTAGGGGTCACTCTGACTGACCACACCTCTGCTTGCACTTGTAGGATAAGGTGACCAGATTTTTAAAATGAAATCCGGGGACATATTTTTTTTTACTAGTAATGGCGGCAATCAGTGACTCTCTGACCCGCCTCACAGCCTCTCAAGTCTTAGGCCCCTTTCACATTGAGGCTTTTTTTCATGCGGTACAGCACTAAAAATAGCGCTGCTATACCGCATGAAAAATCATGCCCTGTAGTGTTCAATGTGAAAGCCCGAAGGCTTTCACACTGAAGCGGTGCGCTAGCAGGAGCGCTCCAAAAGTCCTGCTAGCCGCATCTTTACTGCGGTATAGGAGCGGTGTGTTCACCGCTCCTATACCGCGCCTTCCCATTGAAATCAATGGGAAACCGCCAGCAACGCGGGCTGTATTAACCCTTTTTCGGACACTAGCGAGGGTTAAAACCTCACCGCTAGTGCTCGAATATCGCAGTAAATACGACGGTATAGCGGCGCTACAAATAGCGCGGCTATACAGTCACCGCGGCTCCACGCCTCAATGTGAAAGAGGTCTTACTCTCCGGGCCCCGGCTACTACTGGGTGGGGTGTGGAGGAAGATCACTCCGCCAGGGAAGGCAAGGAGATAAGCAGGCAAGCGGCTGGCCGGGACTTAAGCCAAGGCAGAAGAACATGCGAGCGGAGCTGAATGGGCATGCACCCGAAACTGAAGAAATGGTCCCTCCGCTCCGACCAGCACATGATCATCAGAAAAGGGCACAAATAATGGAAATAAATACACCCCCCTAAGTTAGTAGGAAATTGCCCCAGCCCCTGTTCAAATCCAATCCGGGGACAAAACTGGGGACAGACTTGGTCTGGGGACAGTATCCTCAATCTGGGGACTGCCCCCTAAAATCAGGGATGTCTGGTCACCCTATTGTTGGACCACAGCCACACCAAGTACCTACATGATATAGGCTATATATACCAACTGAGGGATCCCACACTACTATAGGGCTAGTGGAGTGGGGTGGGTTCTCTCGGTGTGAGGTGGGGGAGCAAGGGTATGATTTAGGGTGGGCCCGGGCACAGGTCAGAACATACCCCAAGTGGTTCACTCGTCCACCTATTTTTCTTGATTTATTTGCATGTCCAATAACCAGATTTTTTCCGTTTGGTAGCCTAAGGAGATGCATTTTCCTTTGTGGTGTTTTGTGTATTAATCTATAGGGAGTTTTGTCCTATCTGTTTAGCAATCCAATGTAACTTGTGTAGAAAAACAGTTATTACCTACTTATATGTATCTAAACAGAGATGATTCTTTTAAATACCAAGCTTGTCTTTTAGAGAATGGAACAGCCAGCGATTCAGTGTGAAGATCAGAATCATGAAGGCTCTTCTGAGATGCATGGACCCAGCACAAATTTTGGAGAGAAAAATAAAGCAGGAAGACAGCACTTTGACTTTTTAAAGGTCATAACTCTAGGAAACAAAGACAATGGAAGCAAACTAGAAATGTCACCAATTGTTATCCCTGTTGATGAACAGCATGAGAATGGTCCTGAAAGCCAAAGTCTTTCAAACACTAGTAAAATATATGTAATCAATGGTGCAAGTAGGAATTTTTACGTCACGTCACCATTACTCAGTATGGACAGTTGTGTAACCATACCTAAGGACTCAGAGATAAAATTCGGAGAAGTTCTCAGTCCTCACCTAGGTCTAGATCCCAAAGACTTAACTTCAGAAGATGCTGGTCTTGATGACAAAGATAATTACCCGGTGGGTGAAGTTGGAGTTTATGATTTGCCAACAACATCTGGTGCTAGCAGTTCTCAAGGTAATGTTCCAGAAAACCTTGCTGAAAGTAACAAAGGCCAAGAGGTTGAAGAACCCCAGGAATCCTCCAGGTTTCTAATCAATGAGGATAATTTTGAGCGGGAATGCCCAATCTGCACTGAGCTCTATGATGCCAGCAGCCACAAACAGTCATTGCTTAACTGCAAACATGTCTTTTGTGATAACTGTATAAAAACTATGGTCAGCAAAGCCAACGAGCCCAGCCTTGGCAGGGTGTCATGCCCACTTTGCCGACAGACGTCCCCAATGATGGAGTGGGAGATCCGTAAGATGCAGGAGCAGATGTTAGACAATGGTGGCATCTACATCCAGCACCAGCAGGACTATGTGGCACCAGAGACAATTGTGCGGAGACCTGGGCTATGTGGGGCTCTGGAGTACAGGTTCCAGAAACGATTCCAAAATGGCCGTCTGATAGGTTTCCCACCTTGTGTACGTCATCCGCAGAGATTGGTGGACGGGCTGAACAGACTGCAGCATCGCTGTCGCTGCTTGTACCTTTGTGCATTGGTGCTTTTACTTTTTGCAGAGTTCTTTTGCTTTTTCTTCCTGTTTGTGCCCATTGCTATTTTTATACTGTTGATTGTTTTTGGGAAATAGTTGCCTTTGAAGGAAATCTGAACACTGGCCATTTTTATATAACAATATGGTTAAAAAGTTAAGAGCTTTTTCCCATTTTATATATGCAATACCAATTGTTTTCCTGTGTACATCAGGTTTAGGCTATAAATACACTATAAATTTGCTTTTTCAGCCATGTCCTGCTGTTATCCAGGAGCAGTGTTTATTCTGTTGTCCTGGGTTGTCCATGGATACAACATAATCCTATACAATGAGGACAGCAGGTATCCTATGGTGTTCAAAAATAGCAGCGCTATACCGTCGGATTTGCCGTGAGATTCTACCGCTAGCGGTGCGGTATTAACCCCCGCTAGCGGCCGATAAAGGGTTAATACCGCCCGCAATGCGCCTCTGCAGAGGCACATTGCTGTTGGTATTGCCGCGGTTTCCCATTGTTTTAAATGGGAAGGTGCGGTATACATACCGCTCCTCTCACCGCTCCAAAGATGCTGCTGACAGGAGATTTTTTTCTCTCCTGCCAGTGCATCGCCTCAGTGTGAAAGCCCTCCGGCTTTCACATTGAGGTTGCTGGGCAGGAGTTTTTCAGGCGGTATAGCAGCGCTATTTTTAGCACTGTACCGCCTGAAAAACTCCTCAGTGTGAAAGGGGTCTTAATGTTAATCATATTTTGTTATTAAAGCGGAGGTTCACACAAAAAGTGAACCTCCGCTTTTTGGATCCCTCCCCCCCTCCGGTGTCACATTTGGCAGGGGGAGGGGGGTGCAGATACCTGTCTGAGACAGGTATTTGTGCCACTTTCAGCTTTTGACTCCCGCGGGGAATCGAGCCTTGTTACGTCACCCCCTGCTGTCTTTTGGGAAACACTGTTCCCAGGAGAAAGCAGGGACCAGTGACGGTGCGCCGCAATCCTCGCGCATGCGCAGTAGGGAAAAAAACGGCCGGAACCTCCGCTTTAAAGGGTCACTAAAGGAATTTTTTTTTTTTAGCTAAATAGCTTCCTTTACCTTACTGCAGTACTGGTTTCATGTCCTTCTTGTTCGTTTTTGCTTTGAAGTTGCTGTAATTCTGCTCTGATCTCCACACTTCCTGGTTGCCTGTTTCCTTATAACCACAGTACTGGGAGCTTTTCACGGTGGTCTAAGCTGTCATTACTGTGTGTCTAAAACTTAAAGCGGTCCTCCACCCTAAAGTGGAGTCCCGCTGATCGGAACCCTCCCCCCCTCCGGTGTCACATTTGACACCTTTCAGGGGGGAGGGGGGTGCAGACACCTGTCTAAAGACAGGTATTTGCACCCACTTCCGGCCACACGCTACGGGCGAAAGACGGGCATTCCGTCACATCCCGTCTGTCGCCCGTTGTGTGCTGGGAACACTCGGCTCCCAGCACACAGCGTGTGAGCCAATCGGCGGGCGCAGCGCGACTCGCGCATGCGCCGTAGGGAACCGGGCAGTGAAGCCGCAGCGCTTCACTTCCTGGTTCCCTCACCGTGGATGGAGGGGGGAGCAGCAGGGTGACGAGCGATCGGCTCATCCTCTGCTGCGATCACCGCTGGACTCCAGGACAGGTAAGTGTCCTTATATTAAAAGTCAGCAGCTGCAGTATTTGTAGCTGCTAGCTTTTAATATATTGTTTTAGTGGCACATCCGCTTTAACAGAACCAATCGGATTCATTTTAAAAACAAAACACTGCCCTGGATTTGTTTGTTTTTGTTCTGTGGGTCCCTCTAGTTCACAGGAACATGAAATCAGTTTAAAAACGAAAGTGAAACTGCAGGCACATTATATGATTGAATTTAATCTATGTTTAATCATTTTTAAAAGTAATCAGTTAACTTTTATGTCTCTATACCCTGTAAACAGTCATTTCAGCAAAAAAATGTTTTTCCTTTAGTGATCCTTTAAACGATAATGCCGTTTTCTGGTTTGAAAAAAACGGATATGATCAATTCCCTTGGAAGACAACTATGCAACTGTGTATGTGTCTGCAAGAATAAGGTCAGAGAACGTCAAAGGGACAGAAGAAAGACGCATTTTGCACTGTGTGTGTTTTAGAATACAGGATATTATTATGAGTAATATTAAAAAATGGTGCTGTTTGCATGGTTAAAGTTGAACTTCTCTTCTAGTGTTAGGTACAGTAAGTAGGGGTTAGAACACTCTGAGTTTTAAAGGGTGTTAAACCCCCAAAACATACATTTAGTATATGTCAGTTTACCAATTCCTAAATATACTCGCTATATTCGTTTTTTTTTTTTCCTTTTTCCTTTCACTTGGTGATCCAGCCAGTAACACACTTCCTGTCTTAAAGCGGTAGTTCACCCCCCCTACCCCGACACATTTTACCATCGAGACAGGCATTGTAGCGCGAGCTACAGTATGCCTGTCTCGATTTTTTTAACCCCGGACTCACCTTGTAATCGGAGATCGTATTTTTCGGCTCCCGCGGGGAATGGGCGTGCCTATGGAGAGGGAGGATGATTGACGGCCGGCCCTGGCACGTCACTCTCCCCGAAGACAGCCGGAGTAGGTCTCGGCTCTTCACGGCGCCTGCGCACAGGCTATGCGCACGCGTCGTGAAGACCAAGCCTATTTCGGCTATTTCCGGAGAAGCGTGATGCGCCAGAGCCGGCCGTCAATCATCCTCTGTCTCCATAGGCACGCCCATTCCCCGGTATCTTTAATCTACGAGAACAAGGTGAGTACGGGGGTAAAAAATTCGGGACAGGCATACTGTAGCTCGCGCTACAATGCCTGATTTTATGGTAAAATAAAAAAAAAATTTTTTTTTTTCGTCGATAGGGTGAACCCCCGCTTTAAGGTGACTCCTCAATCTATGGAGGAGCAATGGAGTCACCCATGGACAGCTGCACTGTCTGGAGAGGATAGTTTTAGGTGGACTATTAGATTTAGATGAACTTTTCATAAGTAACTAACACTTTAGAGTATAGCTCTAGCTAACATTTTAAGCAGTTAAAATTTAAAACGTTTTTTTTCTTTCCTTTTTAAGATGATCTTTTTAACTAAATGGCTCAAAGCTGACCATTGTTAGCACCCCTGCCTATGTTAAATGGTTTATCTCAACCCTATAAGTTACACTTTTTCTGCACAGCTTGGTCTGTTAAAGAAAGTTGAGAAAGTTAAAGCTGGAACAAGTTAAAAAATAATTTACAGGACTTAGAAAAACAAAGACCTATTTTGCCTATATAGAATATTCCACTGGTGTCTTGTAGACACAAAAGGAAATCCCTCAGAACCATTGTCACTGAAATAAGTGCATCCCTTGGAAGACTTTCCCTCGCCTCGTGTTTCTGTGACCACTGTAAAATTGTGGGTGCCCTATCACTTTGATTGAGACAGCAATGTAACTCAGTGGCTTTAACCACTCAGTGGCTCTGTGTCTGTGGCTTTAACTCACTATTTTGGCCTAAAGTAAAAAACTCTGGGCCAGATTCAGAAAGAATCGCGGCAGCGTAAAGTATCGTCTTTACGTTACACCGCCGCAAGTTTTCAGCGCAAGTGCCTGATTCACCAAGCACTTGCGTGTAAACTTACGGCGGTGTAACGTAAAGCCGTCCGGCGCAAGCCCGCCTAATTCGAACGATATGCGCATGCTCCGTTAGTAAATTTCCCGACGTGCTTTGCGTGAAATTATTCAGACCTAAAAATGAGCTTAAAGGGGTTGTAAACCCTTGTGTTTTTTCACCTTAACGCATCCTATGCGAACCTCATCTTCTGGAGCCTCCCTCGGATGCTTGGTAAATCCCCTGGGTGAAGTGCTCACCCTGGGGGTTACCTAGCAAGTGTGCTCCTGACTCCAGCATTTGCATGCATAGACACAGAATACTGGAGTTGGCCCCTCCCCCGGCGCCCGCGTCTTTGGATTTGATTGACAGCAGCGGGAGCTAATGGCTACACTGCTATCAATCTATCCAATCGAGAGCCGAGAACCCCGGGCGGAGAGGAAGAGCACATCTCCTCCGAGGGAACGAAAGGCCTCAGGTGAGTAAAACGGGGGGGGGGGGGGATTAGGGGGCCGGTCAGTGTCAGAATTTCTTTCACCTTAAAGGGTCACTAAAGGCAAACTTTTTTTTTTTTTTTTTTTTTTTTTTTAAATAACAAACATGTTATACTTACCTCCACTGTGCAGCTCGTTTTGCACAGAGTGTCCCCTAACCCTGTCTTCTGGGGTCCCTCGGGGCTGTCTTGGCTCCTCCTCGCGAAAGCTTTCCACCTTCATGCGAGCGAGCTCGCATGGTGGAAAGCTTTTGCGAGCACGGTCCTGCGATACAGCGGCGGGCATAGCTGCCGACTGTATCACTCGGCCCTGCCTCCCAGCGCGCCGCGTCATTCGCTGTGATTGACAGCAGCGCCAGCTAATGGCTGCGCTTCTATCAATCCGTCCAGCCTAGCCAATCAACGGCCGGGCTGGGAACCGAAGAGGATCACGTGTATGTGCGCGGGACTTTCGAGGGGTCAGGTAAGTAAAACGGGGGTTCGGGGATACCGTTGAGTGTTTTTTCACCTTAATGCATAGGATGCATTAAGGTGAAAAAACATTTACCTTTACCACCCCTTTAATGCACAGGATGCATTAAGGTAAAAAACCACAAGGGTTTACAACCCCTTTAAGATTACAAATCTTGCTGTGTGGAGTATACATGAGCATTTTCTATGGCCTCATTCACACTTGTGTATGGGGCAGGTTGCAGCTTAATGCAGGAGACTCCGTGGGGTTTTCCGCAAACATCTGCAGGTGGGAACCCTAATTCAAAGCAATGTAAGGCTGACAGTGCCTGCAGCCATTCACTGTGCAGGAACGGACCTGTCAGAGCCCTGCTGTTCTCTATGAGGAAATCGCATGAAAATGGACAGCATGTATGTTTTTATCCGATCCGATCAACGTATTGGTCTGTTTTGAGCGGATCTTGTCGGATGGCTGGCCTGTGTCAGCGGACACATCTCCGCTGATATTCGCCTGCCAATACAAGTCAATGGGTGGCACGCTCAGATCTGCTTGAAAAATGGACATGGGGGATCTTTGCAGGCCGATTGTGTGAAAGGGGCCTAACTTTTAGAAGATCACCAATATGGATAGTCAGTGCAATTTATCAAAACTGGAGTAGCTATGCATGGCAACCAATCAGCATCTTTACACAGCTTGTTCAGGTAAGGTTTGAAAATGCAAGATAGAAGTTGATTGATTGCCATATATGACTGCTTTAGATTCTGTCTGCCTTGATAAATTCCACCCATATGTTTTGGTGCAAATAAAAATAATCTAATTCTATATCTTGCGCTCCATTTTGTAGGGGTTCCTAGTATAGTTTAGGTGATGTAAAGCTTACAGGAATAATAAATAGGAGAGCTGCTTGTATTACTATCATTATTGCACAGTCAAACAAAACTGTCAGGCCCCGTACACACGACAGAGGAACTCGACGTGCTTGGCACGTCGAGTTCCTCGTCTCGTTTTGGGATGAAGCCGCCGAGGAGCTCGGCGGGCCGCCTTCTCCTATAGAACAACGCGGCCAACGAGAAAATAGAGAACATGTTCTCTATTTTCTCGTCGAGCTCCTCGGTGGCTCCATCGAGCCAAAACTGTACAGACGACAGAGATTCTCGGCAGAATCCGGGTTTTGACCGAGTTTCTCGGCGAATTCTGCCGAGAATCTCTGTCGTGTGTACGAGGCCTCAGAGGATTTAACTGCCATTCTATTCAAAACTAACAATAAAAAGTGTGACCTTTAAACTTTAAAAGTGCTTTTATTTTTATTACTACTTCAGCGTGCATCTACAGTCATGTGAAATATTATGTCCTCCAAGGAAATTGTTGACATTCTCAACATATTTGAACAGGCAGACATTAGATATAGTGATCAAACAGTGTCTACAGACAAAGGTGATATACAGTACTTAAAAAAAAACACACACACACAAGAAAATGTCGCCTTTTCAATAATTTATTCAGTAAAAATGTCAACAGACGTGATAGTGTGCTGAGGGGAAAGGGAGTAAACCCTTGATATCAGAAGCTGCTATTACCCCCAATAGCAGACGTTTTCTATAACTGCCTACAAGGCTCTGACATCAACTAAAATTTCCTTCAGTTGCAAGATGTTTGTGGGTTTCCTTGTTTGAACGCCCTTTTCAAAAAACCCTACAAAATTTCAGTAGGGAACAAATCGGTGGTTTGACTAGGCCCTCTAAGGAAGGTTTCTTTAAGCAACTAGGAGAAACTCTGAAGGATGTGTCTGTAGAAGAGGCTAGCGGTCTCTCTAGGAGGCTGGGGAATTTTTAGGGTCACTGCGGGAGAATGGAGGGTACTGCTGGGGCGCACTGTAGGGGCTGAGAGCTCTCAAGGGGCCTGGGGGGACAGTAGGAGGTTGAGGGGCACTGCGCCCACTATGGGAGGCTGGGTGGCGGTATCGGAACTGCGTGGCACTGTGGCAGGTTACATAATCTACAGCAGACTTTGGGCCTAAAAAGGGAGGATGCCACAGTCCAGTGGTTGAGAACCTCTGTTATAGTTGGCTTGATGACTGTTAGCTGTCCAGACCCTAAAGCAGCAAATCAACTCCACGACATATTATATTTCCATCACCATGCTTCACAGTTTGTATGAAATTCTGCTCCTGAAACACTGTCTTATGTTTGTGTGGAACATGCGTATAGTTTACTGCGACCAAGCAACTCTAACTTTGATCAATCAGTCCATAGCACATTCTTCAATGAATTGAAGGCCTGGTCTTTGCCTATATGTTCAAAGGCAAACTGAAGTCTTGCTCTATTGTTCAATGTGGACAGGAAAGCCGTTGTGTTAAGCCCGCATTCACACCTAGGCGTTTTTACGCCTGTAGCGCTACGCCGCTGCCACCAGAGGGCTGAAAACAGATGTCCCTCTATGGAGATGGTTCACATCTCCACGCCGAACGCCGGACGCCTGTCGCCTGCCGCGTGAAAAACGGTCCCGGACCTTTTTTTCAGGCGTCTTCGAGCGTTCGGCTAGGAGATGGGAATCATCTCCATAGAGGGGGTCATCTTGGGGCACATCTAGGTGGACAATACCGGCGTTTTGTCGCCGCAAATCGCGGTACAAAACGCCGCTATTTTTACCGTGATTTGCGGTGATTTGTCGCCGCGATTTCGTCCGCCTAGATGTGAATGCAGCCTTACACATCTTTCATGCAGATTGAATTGGTGCAAACTCTTTTTAATTGTAGAGTCATGCACTTTAACCCCAACTGTTCTATTAGTTCCTTGAACATCTCACAATCAAACGTTGTGGTTCTTAGAAACTTTTTTTTTAGCATTAAATGGCCAGCTCTTGGGTTGAATTATGGTAAGCTGGTCAGTCCTAGAGAAATTAACAGTTTTAAATCAGTGCTTGTAGATTATCTTCCTTACAGTGAAGTGATTGATTTAAAAAAAAATTGGTGATCTTTTTAAAACATTTGCCAGATTTTACAACTTTCCTTGTGAGGGCCTAATGCCCCATACACACGATCGGAATTTCCATAGGGATAAACTCCGACTGATTTTTCTGACGGAATTCCGTTCAAGCTGTCTTGCATATACACTTTCACACCAAATTCCAACCATCCAAAACGCTGTGACGTACAACACTACGACAAGCCGAGAAAAATTAAGTTCAATGCTTCCGAGCATGCATCGACTTGATTCTGAGCATGCGTGTTTTTTTCTTCGTCAGAGTTCCATACAGACGAACGGAATTTCGATCGGAAAAAAAGAGAACATGTTCTCTTTCTAAGTCCGTCGGAATTTCCGATGGAAAAACTCAGATGGGGGCACACACACTGTCAGAATATCTGATGAAAAAATTCTGTCTGACTTTTTCCATCGGAAATTCCGATCGTGTGTACAAGGCATTAGGCTATGTTTAGACACGTGGCTAACATTGACACACTTCTGTAAAATGATCCATCCATCAGAGGCTTTTGACAGGCTGGGAGGAGGCACTATGTCACCTCGTCACCACATGTTTCAACCTTGTAATGGGCCCACCACCCAACAGCAACTGTATGCATTACACACAGTTGCAGAGCAGTCACAACACAGCCCCATTCATTTGAATAGGTTGCATTTGGCAGTGGTACTGCCCGCCAAATGCAACAGAATGTATAATTTCTGACGTGGACATGGCTCAACTTCCTTGGAGGATGTTCACTTTTTCACATGACTGTAAGTGTGCATTAAAACTACTCATTTGTGAATGAAACTTTTTTTGTGTATGTGTTCAATGACATTTCTTGTATAACATGTAGCACCCTGCCCTATGCAGGGTTTTTAGCTCTCTTGTACTCAGCAGTGCAGCTATTTATTTTGCAGGTCTGGTTGGGTCTCCCTAAGACTTGTGGTTGATTGCTTACTTCTGGAAATAGAGTAGGAGGGTCAGCCACTGGGTTATGAATATTTATCTGACCTCTGTCAATCCCTAAAGCCCTGTACACACGGCCGGGATTCCCGGCAGTATAAAGTCCGCCGGGAATCTCGATGGGAAAACTGAGGGGGAGGGGGGGTTGTGGCCGGGAATCCCGGCCATGTGTACGGGGCTTATGCTCCCTCGGCACTGCCTCGCAGTGTTTTGCATTGGCAAGTATAGTAAATCTTGTGGGGAAGAAATTGCTGGGAATCCAGGCGGGAAAATAGAGAGCAGGTTCTCCATTTTTCCCGCCAAGATTCCCGGCAGTTTTTCCGGCAAGGGAGCATACACACACCCGGTTTTTACAGCAAAAAGCTCTCCCTGTTTGTGTGGAAGATAAAAAAGTTTGGGAAGCTCTGTTCAGAGTTCTCTCGTTCAGGGACCTCTGCCCCCTGGGAGGCAGCCTGTGTTACTAAAGCGCTGTCGTTGGCTGGCTGAGAGCCTGGAGGACAGAATTTGTAGGGGGACACTTCCTTAGGAAGCTGGGCTGGAGAAAGGTACCTGTCACTGAAGAGTGTTGCAGGGAATCTGTCTCTGGAAATTGTGAGTAGGACTTTTTTGCCAAAAGATTCAGGTGTGCTTGTGCTCTGAGGGTTAGAGACCAGGGGTGTTTACAAGGACTGCGACTGCTCTAATCAGAGGCGGCTCTAGGCTTTGTGAGGCCTTAGGCAAAACTTGACATGGGGCCCCCACACACACCCATGATGGGAAAAATAATTCAAGGACAAGAGCCTCTTCCCCACAACCCTGGCTGATGGTTGTGGGGGTCTGCGGGCAGGGGGCTTATCAAAATCTGAAAGCCCCCTTTAACAAGGCGGCCCCCAGATCCTGCTCTTTAATAACTAAGCGGCGGGGGCCACCTGGTGTTGTCACCTGGTGAACCCGCCCCCTTGTGACGTCATTAACTGAAGGGAATGCTGGGACATTGACGTCACAAGGGGTGGTGTCACCAATATTCACTTCTTGTTAGGGACGCTGCCGGCCCCGCTCCTGAGTCAGGGCTCTTAACGCTGCCTAAGCACAGCAGCATTGGGGTCCCCTGTCCCTCAAAATTGGGGTAATGCATTGGGCAAGTTAGGGGGCCGCGAGGCCCCTGTGAGTGTGAGGCCTTAGGCGACCGCCTAATTAAAGAGCCGCCTCTGGCTCTAATAAAGTCTCAGACCAGCTGGCTGTCCCCTCCTACCTCTAGCAATACTTCAGGGTGCTGCTGAAGAATTTGCCTGAGAATCTGTCCACCAATGCCTGTGTGTGTTTTGGAGTTTCCTGCACTTTCACCCCCCTACCCACCTGTGTTCAATTACTGCAATACATTTTCAAAAAGACACTCCTAGACTAAGACTGTCTGTGGGTGTGTTCTGGAACTGGTATCTGGACCTGGCAGCCTCTGAACAGGTAAGGGAGACCTGGGTTTTTACCAGTGGCCCCTTTCGGGTGTACGCTACAGACAGGGGCGGACTGACAACTCATGGGGCCCCCATGCAATAAGAGATTATGGGGCCCCCAGGCAATAGATTATGGGGCCACACAGTATACACAGACAGACACACAATATTCACACACAGTATACACACACACAGAATACACATACACACACTGAAAAGGTACTGGAGAGGCGGGGCAGCTATAATCTTGGGATTTAAAAAAAAACACAGATTTTTACATACTGTCCCTGGTTTTGCTGAGGCTGGCAGCCCTGATGGGGCACCCTAGTGGCATGGGGCCCTCGGGCAGTGCCCGAGTGGCCGAATGGTGAGTCCGCCCCTGGCTACAGACATAAGCCACCAGACTGTATGATGGTGCGACAGAGTACAGATGCAGTACTCGGAAATACAGATGCATTAACAGAACTCTGTGTATACTGAGGTCCTAACTCTAGATTTCCAGAGCCTCCATAGTAGGAGCACATACACTATATTACTAAAATTATGGGATCGCCTGCCTTTACCTGCGCATGAACTTTAAAGACATCCCAGTATTAGTCTGTAGGGTATAATATTAAGTGGGCCCACCCTTTGCAAATATAACAGCTTCAACTCTTCTGGGAAGGCTGTCCACAAGGTTTAGGAGTGTGTCTATGGAAATGTTTCACCATTTTTCCAGAAGTGCATTTGGAGGCCAGGCACTGATGTGGACGAGAATGCCTGGCTCGCAGTCTCTGCTCTAATTCATCCTAAAGGTGTTCTATCGGGTTGAGGTCAGGACTCTGTGCAGGCCAGTCAAGTTCCTCCATCCCAAACTTTCTCATCAATGTCTTTATGGACCTTGCTTTGTGCATCAAGGCGGGTTGCGTCCAATCAAGAACAATGGGAGTAGAGATTAGAAGTGAATGTGAGTGAAAAGAGAGAAATACAGCCGCCAAAGCATTTGTAGATCAAGGAAGAACAGGAAGTGAAAAAAAAAAGAAAAAGGTTGGGACCAAGGAGTATTGGGAAACAAAGAGAGATGTGAATAAATATGGGTTAGTAAAGTAGGTCAAGGAAATGAAAAGGGTATAGAAAGGGGGGGGGGGGGGTAAAGAGAGAAAAGAGATATCCATAATGGAAAAGAAAATAGGCAGACTGATGATGATAGAAAATTAACAAATGAAAGTAAATGAAAATAAAGATAAAAATATAAATAAAAATAACAATGAAAACAAAAAATTTAATTAATATAAAAAAAATTGAAATAAATATAAAAATAAATAAAAATAGAAATAAGGAAACACAAAGAAAAGAGCAAAGGGGGAAAAAAAAAGGAAAAAAGAAAGGGGGGGGGAGTGAAAAGTGGGGAAAGTTAGACATGAGAAAGGGGAAATATGGGGGGGGGAGGGGGGATGGAAGAAGGGCTCAAAAACCTGGATAAGTGATACCTAATTAACTATGTTCAAAATGAGACTCTAGGATCATTATATGCAGGGAATGATACAAGTGAAATGATCACAGTAGTTCAATCAAAAGTAATCCCAAAATTAATTTCCATAGGTTTGCCATAACCACAGCCCGTTTTGGATAATGTCATTATTAGGGATGAGCTTTATGTTCAGGTCGGACATGAGTTTGACTCGAACATTGGCTGTTTGCCCAATAGCGAACAATTTGGGGTGTTCGCGGAGAATTCGAAAGCCGCGGAACACCCTTTAAAAGTTTATGGGAGAAATCAAAAGTGCTAATTTTAAAGGTAATATGCAAGTTATTTTCATAAAAAGTGTTTGGGACCCTGGTCCTGCACCAGGGGACATGTATCAATGCACGTTTTTTTTTTTTTTAAATACTGTTTTTCAGGAGCAGTGATTTTATTAATGCTTAAAGTGAACAATAAAAGTGAAATATTGCTTTAAATTTCGTATCTAGGGGTGTCTATAGTATGCCTGCAAAGTAGCGCATGTTTCCTGTGCTTAGAAAAATCTTTGCACAAAATTACATTTCTAAAAAAAAAAAAGTAATTACAAACTACTCGGAGCTATAATGAATTGTCGGGTCCCGGCAATACAGATAAAAGTCATTGAAAAAAACAACATTGGTTCCCCCCAGTCCATTGCCAGGCCCTTTGGGTCTAGTATGAATATTAAGGGGAACCCCCGAAAACAAAAAAAATTAGTTGGGGTCCCCCAATTCCATTACCAGGCCCTTCAGGTCTGGTATGGATATTAAGGGGAACCCTGCGCCAAATAAAAAAAAATGGCGTATGGGTCCCCCTCAAAATCCATACCAGACCCTTCAGGAGGGGGGGCGCTCTCTCGTCCCTCCTCTTTTCCTGTGGCCTGCCAGGTTGCGTGCTCGGATAAGGGTTTGGTATGGATTTGGGGGGGAAACCCCACACCATTTTTTTTTATTTTATGTCGCGGGTTCCCCTCTAAATCCATACCAGACCTGAAGGGCCTGGTAATGGAATTTGAGGGGACACCCATGCATTTTTTTTTGGTTTGGGGTTCCCCTTAATATTCATACCAGACCCAAAGGGCCTGGCAATGGACTGGGGGGGAACCCATGTCGTTTTTTTAAATTACTTTTATCTGTATTGCCGGGACCCGACAATTCATTATAGCCACGAGTAGTTTTAAATGACTTTTTTTCCTTTAGAAATGTCATTTTGTGCAGCGACTGGTTTTGTTATAAATACGGGAAACATGCGCTACTTTACAGGCATACTATAGACACCCCCACAGGTACGAAATTTAAAGGAATATTTCAAGTTTATTGTTTCACTTTAAGCATTATTAAAATCACGGCTCCTGAAAAAACTGAAGTTTTTAAAACTTTTTTTGCATTGATACATGTCCCCTGGGGCAGGACCCAGGTCCCCAAACACTTTTTATGACAATAACTTGCATATTAAACTTTAAATTTAGCACTTTTGATTTTTCATGTTCATGTCCCATAGACTTTAACAGTGTTTTTTGCCTGTTCGCATGTTCTGCTGCAAACCGAACCGGGGGGATGTTCGGCTCATTCCTGGTCATTATGTCTTAAACAAGCTGAACTCTAGTATAAGCTGGCATGCTTTGTGCATTTCTTCCAGATCTGTGCAATCCAGTTTGAAACGTTTCCTCTGTGCAGGAGCTTCCTGTAATAAAGACCACTCACTTCTGCTCTCTCTCCTTGTGCGGAATGACTGGTCATGTCTCCGCCCCTCCTGTAATTTTGCAGTGGGTGGGGCCTGCTGGGCTCCTCCCACAGCTCTGCTCTTTGCAGAGGCTATTGTCAGCCTAGTGATGATGTCACTGCTACTTTTAGAACGGTTTGCAAAGGCTTTTTGTGCACACAAAGTTGACTTACATCATATGTGGCTATTGAATAAAATATTTAATTGGTTGTTTATACATATGGAGTTCAGCTTTAAAAGTTTCATTAGCATGCTGATAAAGGGGGAAGGAGCAGCCATAGAAGATTAAATACTGTATAAGTAGACAAAACTTCAACTTTTAATAAAGTTACAAAGAACTTGTAATACATAATACTCTGCATCATTTGTGTCCCTAGTCCAACAATGATCTCATTCCCTTTCGAGGTGACACCACAAACAGTTTATCTTTCAGAAAAAATATTGATGATAAGTTATCACAATAATGTCACTGCTGACTCACAAGGTTACTTTGTCCTTTACTAGAGCTAACAAACGAAAATAGCAATGGTCATGGGACTTTAAATGAGGCAGGTCACTTAAGAGGACCTGTCACCTCCAGGTGATATGGAACTTGAGCATTGTACATGTGCGTTTGTTTCTGCGGTGGAAACATGTTTCCCACCTCTTTGTAAAGAGAAAATAGCCGTGCTATAGAAGTAGTGAATTAACTACCAAGTGACTGATGGTCAGTTGTGCAACAGCGTATACGACAACCAATGCAATTACTGACGGATAGTGAATTTAACTATATGAATAGATAAGAAAAAAAGAAGTTCACACTGAATTATAAGGTAAAACCCTGTGAAGGAAAAAGATACTACAATACTCTATTATACTCCAATGGATGAACCTCAAAGAAAAGAGTGCCTAAAAATCACATATGTATACCAATATTAACGGCTATATACAGTATATGCAAAAACAGAGTGAATAAAAACTAGAATGTAAAAATCCAAAATTCACCCTAATATACTCATACAAACATATGCTGAGGTTATATGTGAATAAATATATCAGCAGTAAAGGAAAAAAAATTAATAAATAAAACATAAATAAATTAAGAACTGAAATAGATGCAGAAAGTCCACTATTAGCAAGAAAAGTCCAGTTCCAAAGTATTGGGAAAGGGGGGGAGTGTAGGGGAGGATGCGTTGAAAAAGTTGTGATTGAGGTGATAGATGTTTGTCCACCAACACCGCAGATTAAACTTCTCCCCGTGATAAACACCAGAGGCAATGGGTAACCTTACCAGATGGGATAGACCTCCACCAATGGCAAGGTCAACAGCGTCTGCAGATTCAACCCTCTGCGGGGTCTTGAATCCATCCCAGGACATAGGGGCACCAAGGCTCAATCTCCCTCCTTGCTGTTGATATCTCACACTTCGTCAGGTGTAAAAACAGGGTCTCCTTGCTGATGCAAGGTCCGAGTACTCCTCTGATTGGGATGCAGCGTATGAGGGAACATCACCCTTTGAGAACGTCACGTGTGACGAAACATGTCAGGGCGGTGCTACGTACTGACGTCACTACGCATTCCTGTGACCCCGGAAGCACGGGTGTTCACCTAGGAGTTTTTATGCCGACCTTTTTATATTTGTACAATTTTTTATATTGCGATTTGGAATAGAGGAACAAGCGTTTTTGAGGTAATACACTATTTGTGTCAGGGTGAATTTTGCATTTTTACGTTCTAGTTTTTATTCACTCTGTTTTTGCATATATATAGCCATTAATATTGGTATACATATGTGATTTTAAGGCACTGTTCATCCATTGGAGTACAATAGAGTATTCTAGTATCTTTTTCCTTCACAAGGTTTTACCTTATCGTTCAGTGTGATCTTCTTCTTTTTTTCTTATCTATTCATATAGTTAAATTCACTATCTGTCAGTAATTGCATTGGTTGTCGGATACACTGTTGCACAACTGACCATCAGTCACTTGCACATGGTTTAATTCACTTCTTATATAGCGCAGCTATTTTCTCTTTACAATTTTTGTTGCATGGTTTCACATTGAAATGTTATGTAGATAAGGCTGATTATGGGAACTCGGAGTCCCAGCACTTCAAGTAATCTTTTCTAATTACCACAACACCATCCCCCTGCTGCAGTGATACAAATGATTAGTCTTCACAGCGGATCGGGAGTGTAGGGGGGTGCACTGAGCATCCCTGTGTGCAAATGATTAGAAAAATTAAACTGGGACAAAAAAAACAAAAACATTTATTTTAGATTGCAAGCAAGTTTGTATCTGGTACACCGCGCATGAGACAGGCCATCTTGCCAGTGATAAATTGCACGTCTTCATCCGATATCTGCGTCAGTGTCGATAGAGGCGTTTCCTGTTCAATGATAACACCTTATTTAATGATAATGCAACACTCTGCAACCCCCCCCCCCCCCCCCCAAACCTTATACCTCCCAAGCAGCAGACACCAATAATCCATGAACCATTATTTATAGATAAAGCAAGTACAACAACGTATAGCAACCTATCAGATTTCAGTTCACTAAAGTCAGATATGAGAATAGTGAATTCTGATTGGTTGTCATGGCACATTGCACCTTGCTTGTTGTGTTGGACAGATTGACAAAAGGTTGAAGCCTCTGTTTGTTTGTTATTTGTGCCTATATCTTAGTTGAAAAGATTTCCCTGTGTTTTGTCAGATTCGGCGACCTGTCAGAATTTGTAATGGAAGTGATCTTCCGTCGCCGCCATCTTGCTACACCCCACGCTCTTCTACAGTAAGAATATACAGTACTGAGAATGGGGCAAGCGGACATCTTGTTACACCCCCCGGAGTTTTGCATTTCACACTTATTTTTAACGGTAAAAGGAGCTTATAAGGCGAAATACAGTATTTAGAAATCAGACTTGTTGAATTTTAAAAGCAGCGGCAAACTTGCTGATCTCACAGGTTTGCTAATCTGACAGAATAATATAATACTGTTTACTGTATTTCACCATATATGTCCCGTTTACTGTTAAAAAAAACTGTGAAATGCAAAACTCTGGTGGGTGTAACAAAATGTCCGCCTGCCTCCTTCTCGTGTATCGTTACTGTGGAGGAGTGCAGTGTGTAGCAATATGGCGGCGAGGGAACGTCACTTCTGTTACTAATTCTGACAAGTTGCCAAATCTGATGAAACACCTGCAATTCCTCTCAGGACAGGAAATGACATATCTCCAATGGAGACACAGACAATTATAAACACATTTTTAGGCAGTAGGAAAGGGTTAGATATTCTAACAATGGGAGTTATTTACTAAAGGCAAATCCACAAGTGCAAACTACTGGTGCAAAGTGCACTTGAAAGTGCAGTCGCTGTCGATCTGAGGGGGACATGCAAGGAAAACAAAAAACAGCATTTTAGCTTGCACATGATTGGATAATAAAATCAGCAGAGCTTCCCCTCATTTCAGATCTACCGCTTAGATTTACAGCGACTGCACTTCCAAGTGCACTTTTCACTTGTATTCTGCACTTGTAGCGCAAAGTGGATTTGCCTTTCGTAAATAACCCCCATTGTGTTTATTGCTGTCTGTGCTTTCCTGTCCCTGCGGCATCTGCTACACTTATTAATTGTATGGGCTTTAGATAACAGGAAGTGACGGGAAATCTCCCCATTGGGGTCATAGACAGAAACCTGGCAAAAATGTTAACTCTCCTCTTCTATATCCAGGGCTAATACTGCTTTTATGGACTGGAGTCGATTTTACAGCTCTAACCATTGTCACTACAATCACGCATACACAGTTTCTTTCTCTAAATGTCTTAGAAGTTTATTAGAGCTGATTCTCTCTGTCACTGTCTCTTTCCCTCATGGTGTCTATCTAAGCAGTCTGTATTTATAATCCCTTCCTCCCTCTCTCTCTATTGCTACTCACTCTTTCTATTGGCTGTCTATCCAGCAAGTATGTCTTTATTTCCCTCTCACTGTTGCAGTATTTTCTCTGTCTGTCACTATTGCTATCTTTCTCTATCTGGTGACCATCCTTCCAGTCTGTATCTAAAGCCTTAGGCCCCGTACACACGACAGAGGAACTCGACGTGCTTGGCACGTCGAGTTCCTCGTCGAGTTTTGGGATGAAGCCGCCGAGGAGCTCGGCGGGCCGCCTTCTCCCATAGAACAACGCGGACAATGAGAAAATAGAGAACATGTTCTCTATTTTCTCGTCGAGTTCCTCGGCGGCTCCATCGAGCCAAAACTGTACAGACGACAGAGTTTCTCGGCAGAATCCGGGTTTTGACCGAGTTTCTCGGTGAATTCTGCCGAGAAACTCTGTCGTGTGTACGAGGCCTCAGTCTCTCTTTCTCACTGTCACAATCTCTTTCTTCCTCTCTCTCTATGCAGTCTATCCAGCAGTGGCAGCCGATCCACTAGGGGTGCACGGGTGCCACCCCCCCATCCATGCGTCCAGCACCCTAATCTACATACAGGGACTCTGGACCATGTATTCCAATGGAAGCATGTGATTAGAGACAGAATAGCCAAAAAGAGATCCAATCGGATTGGTCGGCAGGAGACATACGACCAGCGCTGCCATCAGGGGGCAGGGGAGTACAGACATTACACCTGTAAGAGGCCCAATGGTTCCCAGGCCCCCACCCCCCGCCGCTTATTATCTCGCATCAGGAGAGAAGAGATTACACTTGTTTTTTTTTTCGTCAGCACCCCCTCCCCCCCAGTTCTCTGTCCCAGGGGGGCCCTGCCTAAAGCTGTGTAAGGGGCCCCAAAATTTGGGATGGCTGCCCTGCAGACGACACACGCAGGGGAACCGAGCAGCAAACAACCCAGAGAGAAGCCACCGCCATCCACCGCGCTGCCCATGAGATAGTGTAAGTGCGGGTCCCCGCCTGACTCACTGACTGGGTGGGTGGATTGTTTTCCGCCCCCTCCCTCCAAAAAAAACACCAGCCACCACTGCTATCCAGCAAGCAAGTAGCCTCTTCCATAGATGTAGTAAAAAAGGGGAAGTCGCGCTAATTAGATTGATATAAATACAGTGAAACACCAGTGATTAATGAAAATAAACCATACGTGAAAAAAACATACGTGAAAATAAACAATTCTATATATGGTGATAAACACCCTCAATGGGGTAGGTGTATATTATGAATAGCTAATAAATGGCATAAGTGTCTCTTCAGTTAGTATGGGCAAATTGACAGTCCAGACAAGCCAAGCAATTTGTAAAGCAGTCCACAGGTGTCACCGAGTCATCCAGCACCTGCTGGCTCGGAATCAGGTGCTGGATGACTCGGTGAGTAAGGTGAGGGGTGTGGTCATCTAGGCTGCGGTCTGAGGAAGCGATTCTAAGTCCCATTATACAATACATCTGTGCCATCTTATGCACGACAAGGCGGCTACCATTATTTGCTTCTGGATTCCAATGGTGATTACTAAAGTACAGATATCGCTGGTTGAAGTCTAATCTTGCGGGCTGCTGCTGGATTTATCTTTATGCCTATTATTTACTGAATTCTGGTAAGAGTCAGTACAATTTGTGGTGGAGGTCTCCTGTTTGTTCTGAACACAGAGTGGTCGTTGTCACTATTACCTAAGGATTTCTTTTCATCACTACACCTGTGGACTGCTTTACAAATTGCTTGGCTTGTCTGGATTGTCAATTTGCCCATACTAACTGAAGAGACACTTATGCCATTTATTAGCTATTCATAATATACACCTACCCCATTGAGGGTGTTTATCACCATATATAGAATTGTTTATTTTCACGTATGTTTTTTTCACGTATGGTTTATTTTCATTAATCACTGGTGTTTCACTGTATTTATATCAATCTAATTAGCGCGACTTCCCCTTTTTTACTATGTTTGTTTGTGCTGTATGGCACACTTAAGACGCAGCTGACAATTTATGTTTGTATCACACGTTGGGTCTGCGCAACAATATTTCCTTTTTTCTTCCATAGATGTGCACAGCCTATTGCATTAGGGTGTTCACCCCAAACACACACTACCGATAACTCACGATGTTCATTCAGAAAGGGAAGGGGCCGGTAAAATACATATTTACTGGCTCCTTCCCCACGCCTAAAACATCCCAGCAGCAACAGCCTACAGAAGAGGAGGAAAGCTGATAGCGCTGTGGGGGGGGGGAGCCAGGGGAGTAGGGGGAATCTGTGCTGCACAGGGTAATTAGGGTGTGCCTGGGCACACCTGGCACACCCTGTGCGCACGCCTATGGCCTCTTCCTTACCTCTCTCTGTTGCTATCTCTTTCTTCCTCTCGGTAGTTATTTCCCTCTTCCTCCTCTTTCTCACACTTCCTCTCTCGCTCTTCCTTATTCTTTCTCTCTGTTGCTATCTATCTCCTTCCTTTCTCTGCCTCTTTTCATCTCTCTCTTTCTCTCTGTCACAATCACTCTTCCTCTCTCTCTGTCTTCCTCTCTTTTAGCAAGCATGTGTTTACTCTATAGTCCCTTCCTCCCACCTCTCTATCACTATCTCTCTCTTAGGCCGCGTACACACGGTCGTTCCAAACCGATGAGAATGGTCCGACGGGCCGTTTACATCAGTTCACCGCTGAAGTGGCCTGATGGTCTGATATGCGTACACACCATCGTTCCAAAAAATGATCGGGTCAGAACGCGGTGACGTCAAACACACGACGTGCTGAATAAAACGAAGTTCAATGCTTCCAAGCATGCGTCGACTTGATTCTGATTTTGAACCAATGCGTTTCTGTACTAACCATCGGTTTGGACCGATCGGGCAGCGGGCCATCGGTTCGATTTTAAAGCATGTTTTAAAATTTTGGACCGAAGGACAACAGACCGATGGGCTATACACACGGTCGGTTTGGTCCTATGAAACTGAACCTCGGTCCATTCTCATCAGTCTTGTCCGACCGTGTGTACGCGGCCCAACTGTTGCTGTTTCTCTCTTCCTCCTCTCGCTCTACCTCAGTCTTTCTCTGTTGCAATCTCACTCTTCCTCCCTCTCCTTCCTTTCACTATCTCTTTTCATCTCTCTCTGTTGCTATCTCACTCTTCCTCTCTTTTCTTCTGAGTCCTGACACTATTGCTCTTTCTTTCTTTCTCTCTGTCACTGTCTCTCTCTCTTCCTCTCTCTCTTGCTTCTGTGGTCTTTCCAGCAAATATACATGGTATGTATTTATAGTCCCTCTCTCCCTCTCCCTGTTGCTATTTCTCTCTTTATGTCACGATCTCTCGCTATCTATTTGCTGTCTATCCAGTCAGTCTATATTTATAATTCCTTCCCCTCTCTCTTCCTCCCTCTCCTTCCTTCCTCTCTGTGTCTTTGTCACTGTCTCTCTTCCTTCCTTGTTCTTGTTCTCTTTCCTTTTGACTGTCTCTCTCTCTCTCTCTTTTGCTATCTCTCTCTCTTCCCCCTCTCTCTTTCCCTCTGTCACTATCTTTCTTTTCCTTTCTCTCTCTCTCTTCCCGTCTCTATCTCTATCTTCCTTTTTCGCTCTCTCTTTCTTTCAGTCACTCTTCCTCTCTCTCTTTTGCTATTCCTCTGTCTCTTCCCCTTTTGCTATCTCTCTCTTCCTTTTTTGCTCTCTTTCAGTCACTATGTCTCTCTTCCTTTTTTGCTCTCTTTCAGTCGCTATGTCACTCTTCCTTTTTTGCTCTCTTTCAGTCACTATGTCTCTCTTCCTTTTTTGCTCTCTTTCAGTCGCTATGTCACTCTTCCTTTTTTGCTCTCTTTCAGTCGCTATGTCTCTCTTAATTTTTTGCTTTCAGTCACTATCTCCCTCTTCCTCTCTCACCTTTGCTCTTCCTCTGTCTCTTCCTCTATCTTGCTATCTCTCTCTTCCTCTCTTTTTTTCTGTTGTCTATCCAAAAAATACATGCATTTATGTCCCTCTCTCCCTCTCCCTGTTGCTTTTTCTTTCTTTCTTTCTATCACTATCTCTCACTATCAGCTATTTATCCACCAGTCTATATTTATAGTTCCTTCCCCTCTCTCATGCTATCTTTCTTACTATCTGCTGTCTAGCCATCCACTCTGTATTTGAACTCTCTCCCATCTCTACGAAAGACATAACTCACCTGAGATAGCTCAGTGCTCTCCTCAGCCATGTTTTCCTCCTAGTAGGGCGAGCTGCAGGGACAAGGGATGCTCCCCTCTTCTCCTCCTTACCTTCTATTACAGACCTGTCACTGTTTACTTCCGCAGCAGCCTGAATGGGCATATCCACCTGTTCCACCTCCATCATTTCCACACTCACCCACTGACAGGTGTGGCATTGGGTGATATCAGCCTCCAGGCCAAAGGGAGCAAAGAGGGTGATGCTGCTACACATTGGGCAGGACGGGGTGGCAGGGTCGATAAAACCTAGCACGTCTGTTTCCACCATCTCCTCTTCTATAGATTCGAAGTAACTCACCCTGGTGTTGATGGGCAGTGCTTGTATGCCATCTTTGCCAAAGACATCATTAAAAACACGACAGATGGGACATGGCACACTGTAGCCATTATCAGCTCCAAGTCTCTCCAGGCAACTTTCGCAGAATGTGTGCATACAGACAGGCAAGATTCGAGGCTTAAGAGGTCCATAAGGCCTGTAGTCCTCAAGGCATACTGTACAGCGCAAGACATCCTCCTCAACGGCTTCGTTTGACATGATGCTGCAAAACCTAGTTGGAAGCCTTAGCTGCAAATTTTTTTCACACTATTCCTCGTTTTTTTTTTTTTTATTATTATTTTTATTCAGTATTGTGCACTTGATCTGTATCTTCATTCATTTTCGCTTTCAATCAACATTCCGCAATAATTATCTCGAAACAAGCAGTGATGTGATCAAAAATGATCTAAATACTTTAAACGCAATAATTAAGTTGCCATCTTGTCAACAAACTTTACCAAAACTCCTTTGAAATTTTTCAAAATAGTTGCAAGATTGTCTGGTTCGCCTCTTCCTGATGTCCTTTACAGGCCTCTTGACGTCCAGCGGTGACAGTCGATCAGAGAACCATGTACTGAGTTAACCACAACTTTTAACAACTAAAAGTTTGTGCAGTCTTGTAAAATGTGTCAAGCTTCTTTGGAAAATTCAGCATTGTCCGTGGTACGCTGCCGCAGGTCATGTAATGCTTCAAATGACTGCAATCGGTCACCCATCTGTCCTAAAAGAGGTTGAGGCGGCCACATTTGACCATCATTCAAACCATTCATCTTACTTAAAATTCACCATCGCTTGCTGTAGCTCCAGAGCTGTCTGATGGTTTTCCTTTATGTCACTGTTGTGTAATACGTAGCTGTGTTCATTAACAATACAAGAGGGGGGATCATATAGCATTGTATTGGTTTCAAAAGAAACTGACTCCCTGATGAGCTGGGAGTTGTGCACAGGTGTTATAAAAACCTTTTTGTATACATGTAGCTATAATTATAAGATTAGATTGTGCTTTCCGTCTACAGAGCTGACAGTCCATCTGTCACTGGACTCCCTGCAAGAGTAATGCTTTTATCAAATGCACATTGACTCCCTGCAAGAGTAATGCTTTTATCAAATGCACATTCTGAGCTGCTATTTTTGTTTGTCTGAAAGGTACTGTGGATGTGTCTTCCCATATTTATATCTGTAGCAAAGTTCCGGGCCCCTTGAGGCCTAATGGTACTGTAACCTCCAAAGTTAGGGACAGCTGACATCCTTCAGTGTAGAGTGGGTTACAAGGCATGGTGGGTGTGATGCTAAATTAACAGGTGGGCGCCAGTAATTTTTTGAGTGCAAAGAGATTTATTGTCTCCTAAGGGCCCTTTCACACGTGCGGACCGTATGTCCGCATTTTCATCTGTCCGTTGCGGATGAAAATGGGACATACATTGGTCCCTATGTGATTACGGGTGTCAGCGGATGACGATCTGTTTCCATCTGTTGTGCGCGCTTGGAAATCCACCAGCACGCTGGAAAATTATTGTGGGAAACCAAAGTTCCCCAATCTGGACACAAGATGCAAACAAAAACAGCATATACACACTAGACACACAATTCACACAGTAGAATGCCACCACTGGCAGTTCATCAGCTGACTGGTCTGCTGGACAACTACACACACACACACACACACACACACACACACACACAGATCCCTGTTGCTGGCAATGAGATCCATCTGTGTCCATAATAGATATGAAAGCTTTCTAACACTGACACTAATCTGCATGCAATAAGATTGGTTGTCTCCATCTTTGCCAACTACTGCAATTACAGAGAACACAGCCACATGATGCAATCTTACACTAATTAAGAGTGACTTTACAGCCAAGCATACAGGCTCTAGAAATATCACATGACAAGTATTCTAGAAGTTAGAAAATGCTTATCCCCAAAGGAGACACTTGATGTGTTGGCTCGCTTGTCCCTGTGTCCAAAGCTCTGTGAACAGCACCACACATTCTGACACACCTGGCTGGGTGGGGAAACACACACACACACACACATACGTACAGACCAAAAGTTTGGACACACCTTCTCATTCAAAGAGTTTTCTTTATTTTCATGACTATGAAAATTGTAGATTCACACTGAAGGCATCAAAACTATGAATTAACACATGTGGAATTATACATAACAAAAAAGTGTGAAACAACTGAAAATATATTTCATATTCTAGGTTCTTCAAAGTAGCCACATTTTGCTTTGATTACTGCTTGGCACACTCTTGGCATTCTCTTGATGAGCTTCAAGAGGTAGTCACCTGGCGCAGCACCCCATCACTCTCCTTCTTGGTCAAATAGCCCTTACACAGCCTTGAGGTGTGTTTGGGGTCATTGTCCTATTGAAAAATAAATGATGGTCCAACTAAACGCAAACCGGATGGAATAGCATGCCGCTGCAAGATGCTGTGGTAGCCATGCTGGTTCAGTATGCCTTCAATTTTGAATAAACCCCCAACAGTGTCACCAGCAAAGCACCCCCACATCATCACACCTCCTCCTCCATGCTTCACGGTGGGAACCAGGCATGTAGAGTCCATCCGTTCACCTTTTCTGCGTCGCACAAAGACACAGGGGTTGGAACCAAAGATCTCAAGTTTGGACTCATCAGACCAAAGCACAGATTTCCACTGGTCTAATCTCCATTCCTTGTGTTCTTTAGCCCAAGTCTCTTCTCAATTCCTTGTGTTCTTTAGCCCAAGTCTCTTCTGCTTGTTGCCTTTCTTTAGCAGTGGTTTCCTAGCAGATATTCTACCATGAAGGCCTGATTCACACAGTCTCCTCTTAACAGTTCCAGAGATGTGTCTGCTGCAAAAGGTGGCTACTTTGAAGAACCTAGAATATGAAATATATTGTCAGTTGTTTCACACTTTTTTGTTATGTATAATTCCACATGTGTTAATTCATAGTTTTGATGCCTTCAGTGTGAATCTACAATTTTCATAGTCATGAAAATAAAGAAAACTCTTTGAATGAGAAGGTGTGTCCAAACTTTTGGTCTGTACTGTATATATATATATATATATATATATATATATATATATATATATATATATATATATACTGTATACAGTATAATGGCCACTGATCACTGAATAAATGGCACTAGCAGGGAAGGGGTTAACACTAGGGGGCGATCAAGGGGTTAAGTGCTCCCTAGGGAGGTGTTTCTAACTGTGGGGGGGGAGTGGACTGACTGGGAGTAGAGAGATCGCTGTTCCTGATCACTAGGAACAGACAATCACTCTGTATTCCCCTGAAAGAATGGGAATCTGTTTGTTTACATTAACAGATCCTCGTTCTGGCTCTCTCTGGAGCGATCGTGGGTGGCCGGCGGACATGATGCCTGCTATAGCTATTTAAGGGACTCTGCAATTCGTGCAGCCGAGTCAACCGACAGCAGCTGGTCGGCAATCAGTTAAAGTTAAAGAAGAGATTTGGGGTCTTTTTGACACCAGATCTCTCCTTAAAAAGGACCTGTCATCTTCATTTCCAATTTTTTTTTTATTTCAATATATTTTTATTGGATTATTCAAAATTTTACAATAGTAGCAAATTCAAATCATAATGTTTTACAGTATACAAGAGGTGAAATAGCATACATCTCCGATTGTACATATACAATGCCAGTTACGAAATCAAGTACATACAATACTTTTTAAATAAAGTAAAGAATTCCTAGTAATATCTAATGTTGAAACAAAAATCTAATTTCAATCGTAGAAGGGAGGATTGAACTCTCCCGAACACCCCCGAGGGGACTCATAGTGCCCGGGAGGCAATCCTTCTATAAGAAATGTTAACTAAACAAAAAGAGTAAATATTAGTATTAAATTAAATGAAGTAAATCGTGACAGGGTATCATACCAGAAATTCCAAGAAGCCCAATGGATTGTATATTTATGAAGTAAGCCTCAGGCCTCGTACACACGACCGAGTTTCTCGGTAAAAACCAGCAAGAAACATGCTGGGAGATATTTTTTTCCGGAGGAAACCGGTCGTGTGTACATTTTCGTCGAGGAAACTGTCGAGAAATTCGACCAGCCAAAAAGAGAGCATGTTTTCTATTTCATTCACGGGAATGGAGAAAATTGGCTTGTCGAGTTCCTCGACAGCCTAACAAGGAACTCGACGAGGAAAACGATGTGTTTCGCCCGTCCAGTTCCTCGGTCGTGTGTACGAGGCCTAAGGATGATGCCAGTATTTTTTCATAGGAGTTATGGAGGTTGGTAAGGTCAACAGCATCATCGGGAGATGGCGGATTAGAATCTATCCATTTCCTAGTAATAGATAGTCTAGCCGCTAAAAGTAAGTGAGTTACAATTCTTTGTAGATTAGCTGGGAATTTTTCTATTCCCAGGGATAACAGAGCCAATGCCCGATCGGGTGTTACTTGTGTTTGTATCAAATCAGAGATTGTTTGGAACATTTTTGTCCAGTATTTGTTTAGCTTAGGGCAGCTCCACAATAAGTGAAATATGTCCCCTTTAGTGGTACAAAGTCTCCAACACGTGTTAGGGGATTGGGAATTAAATTTGGACATTACTGCTGGAGTATAATACCAACGTAAAATAATTTTGGTAGATAATTCCCATAGGGAGGTGCACTTAAAGGCAGATTGATTGGCTTTGCAAGCTATATGCCATTGGTTTTCTGTAAAGGAACATTTAAGGTCTTTTTCCTACTGTAGATGAGAAGAAGATTTAGTGAAAGTACGTTTTTGTTGCATCAAGTTATAAAATAAGGAAATGCCTCTTTTTTGTTGTACTGGTGATATCAAATAGGACCAAGCCGAAGTGTGAATGAGCTTAAAGAAATGGCCTAGTTTATATAAACAATGATTTAATGTATCCATTCGAGTAAAAGTCCTGTAGATAATTAATGCCTTTTTTGTGCCAGGAAGCAATTGGAATGTGACTAATAAGAAGGTATAAAGCTTGGATAGGGACCTTAATATCAATGCTGGGGTCTGTTAGATCATAAGAGGTCAAGAATTTAAGCCATGTTTTAATGCAAACAGCCATTGTAGGTGGTAGATGTGTTGGGATTTTAACCCCCTAAATGGCCCCTTATAACCAAATATTGGTTGGGCCATACATACAGTAACTAGATTCAATATTACCCCATTGAGTAGTAGAAGTAGTGTTAAACCACTCCCTCACTTGTGTTAGAATGGAGGAATGATAATAATCTTGAAAGTCAATGTATCCCACTCCTCCAGACATTCGATGTTTAATTAATTTGTTATGAGCACATCTAGACCTCTTTCCCTTCCAAACAAATTTAGATAAAAGTGTTTGCAAGGATTTAAAAAAAATATTGGGAATAGGAATAGGTAATTCCGAAAAAAATATAACACCTGTGGAAGATGAATCATTTTGAAAGCAGATAATCTGCCCCACCAAGAGAATTCGTGCTTGCTTAGATTTTGAAGGTCTGCTTGTAATTTACTTCTAAGGGTAAGGTAATTATATTCATATAGTGATATAGTCAATCATCATATTAAAAATTAGAGGGGACAATGGGCAGCCCTGTCGGGTACCATTAGAGATATGGAAAGGTTTAGAAAGAAGGCCGGAAGTAAAGACTCGGGCTGTGGGAGTGGTATAAAGGGCCAGTATAGCGTTGAGAATGGGACCTTTGAAGCCAAATTTTTGAAGGTTCAGGTAATCCCAATTAACCCTGTCGAACGCCTTCTCTGCATCTAAAGAAAGAAGCAGAGAAGGCGTTCCGGTCAGTTCCACATTATGTACTACATTTATTAATCTTCTAGTAGCGTCTGAAGTTTGGCGTCCTTTGGTAAAACCAGTTTGGTCCGTGTGAATCAGTCCTGGGAGAATATGAACTAGTCTATTCGCGATCAATTTGGCGTATATTTTCAAGTCAACGTTTTGTAAGGATATTGGTCTAAAGTTGGAGGGGGAGGTGGGTTCTTTTCCGGGTTTGGGTAAAATTATTATAATGGCCGAAAGCATTTTGTTCGGGAAGGAAGAGGAGGAGACTGAGTAGTTATATAAAGTTGTCAAATGTGGGGTTAGTAAGCTTTTAAATAACTTAAAATATTCTCCAGTGTAACCGTCTGGGCCCGGAGATTTGGATGGAGGTAGATTGTCTATGGTCTTAAGAATCTCGGTTTCCGTAAAAGGGGCATTTAACTGTTCAAGTTTGTCTTTCGATAATGTAGGAAGTTTAAAATGATCGAGGAAAGAATTGATTTCCTCGCATGTTGGTTGGTGTGTGTCGGTGTCCATTTTGAGATTGTATAAGTCATTATAGTATGTGCTAAATGCATCAGCAATGGATTGAGGATTAATAAGTTTATCTCCTGATAATGGGTGATAGAGATAGGCTATTCTAGTTTTAAATCTAAGACCTCTAATGCGGTTGGCCATAATCTTACCCGCATTATTGTTGGCAGTGTATGAGGTGGCTTTTAATTTTCTTAGTTTAAACTCATAAGAGTCAAGGAGTAGGGATCGTAAATCATGTCTAAGTTTAAATAGTTGGGATTGAAGGTACTGCGATGGATTGGTTTTATTCTTTAAATCAGCGTCTGCAATTTTGGTAGTCAGTTCATCCAGTTTTTTAATTCTTAATGTTTTAGCCCGTGATCCAAGTTGGATAAAAAGGCCTCGCATAAAAGACTTGTGAGCGTTCCACACCACCGTCGGGTCGGACACTGATCCAATATTGTCAGAGAAGAAATTGGTAAATTTTTGGTTAAGAAATTAAGCATTTCTCGGATTTGGCATTAAATAATTATTGACACGCCATAAGTATGAATTTTGTTTAGAAGTGTTATTAGCCAATTTAATACTAACAGGTGCATGGTCCGACCAGGTGATAGTGTGGATACGGGATTCTAATATGTTTTGTAATAACCATTTATCAGACACGAACAAGTCAATTCTGGAGTAAGTGTTGTGACGTGAAGAAAGGAACGTATAATCCTTCTCTGTCGCGTGACAGCACCTCCATATATCAAAAAGATCATTATCTTTAAAAAAGGAGTTTAGTGGAGATGATAGCCTTTTAGAACTGGAGGATGAATCAATAGTCATATCTGGGACCAAATTAAAATCCCCACATATCAGTAAATGACCTTTCTGTACCTCATCATTTTTTTTTTGTGAAGATTTAAGAAATGTAATTTGACCGTGGTTTGGTGCATAGATATTAGCAATAGTATAGAGGACATTGTCCAACATACAAACCAAAATAATAATTCTACCGCCAGGGTCAGTGGTGCAAGACAGTAGTTGAAAAGATTGTGGCCCAGATTCTCGTAGATGGGCGTAAAACTGCGGCGGCGTAACGTATGTCATTTACGTTACGCCGCCGCAAGTTTTACAGGCAAGTGCTTTATTCACAAAGAACTTGCCTGTAAAGTTGTGGCGGCATAGCGTAAATCCCCCAGCGCAAGCCCGCCTAATTCAAATGAGCCGGGTAGGGGGCGTATAGCATTTAAATTAGAACGCGCCGAACGTACTGCGCATGCGCCGTCCCTAAAATGTTTCCGACGTACATTGCGCTAAATGACGTCGCAATGACGTCATTGGTTTCGACGTGAACGTAAATGGCGTCCAGCCCCATTCACGGACGACTTACGCAAACGACGTAAATTTTTAAATTTCGACGCGGGAACGACGGCCATACTTAACATTGGTTGCCCCTCATATAGCAGGGGCAACTTTACGCGTCGCAAATCTAACGTAAACGACGGGGAAAACAACAGAGGCGAAAAAAAAATTGCATTTAAGATCCGACAGCGTAAGAGCCTTACGCCTGTCGGATCTAATGGATATCTATGCGTAACTGATTCTAACAATCAGTCGCATAGATACAACGGCCCAGATTAGGACTTACGACGGCGTACATTGCGTTGCGCCGTCGTAAGCCCTTTCAGAATCTGGGCCAGAGTGTCTTGGATAGCAATGAAGACTCCCTTTGTTTTTTGGAAAAGTCAGCCTTAAAAATGTGTGGAAAAGATTTATGACAACATTGAGGAGCTGCTCCATGTATAAAGTGCGACTCTTGTACGCAAAGTACATCACTGTTGTGGGAGATAGCAGTTTTCCATAGTGAAGTTCTTTTGGCCGGGTGGTTCAACCCTTTTACATTTAACGTTAGAAAATTAATAGACATTTCAAGGATTAATTGAATAACTTGTATTGTAAAATGAGAAAATACTCACTTCCAAGAAAAGAAGTTGTAGAGAAAAAGGTAATTATAAGTTGGTAAACTCTGGAGATTGGAGGTTTATGAAGAAAATATTTACTTATATAATATCAGCTCTGCATATAAATAAAAAATAAATAAGGAAGGAAATGAAACAAAGCAAAATGAAAAAGAAAAACAAAGACAAAATATGTAGCGACAAGTTGCTTACAGCAAAACAAACCAAAAAAATGTTGCTTTCCTATAGCAACTTATGTTTACCAGAAAAAACAAAAATACTTCCCACATCCGTGGGACGATGAGCAATGCAATAACATATGTAGTGAAAAAAAAAAGCAAACAAATGTCGGGTATAAAGATCAAACCGACAGAAATGGTGGGTATTGTTCAAACAGTAAAAGGGTGCAAGACAAGTATCCAGGGGATATTGTTGCAATGGAAAATAACAGATATAATAAATACATTTCCATTATGTCACTTAGCGGATGGGTTATGATATCCTGTGCGTCTTCCTTTCCCTAGGCGGGCTCCTTCCAAAGCTTTTCTTTCTTCAGTAGAAATTTCAGGGACGATGCCCCATGAGTGGAGTAGTCGTAGTCTGTCCAAAGGTTTAGAGATGGTGGTGGTAGTTCCATTATAGGTTATCAGCAGTGTGGCCGGATGTCTCCACTTGTACGGAATTTTATGGTTGTTTAAGACTTTTGTGGTAGATTTTAGCTGTCTCCTCAAATTTAAAGTGTATTGTGACAGGTCTGCGTATATACGGATCTCATTATAAGGTGCAGGAAGCTCCGGTTGTGATCTAGCTTTAGCCAATAACTTCTCTTTAGTGGGAAAAAAATGGATCTTCACAGAACGTCACGTGGGATGGATGCTTCTAGGTGTTTAGGCTTAGGGATGCGGTGTATGCGATCTATCATTCTTTCAATTAGGGATATGTCTGGCAGCAAAGTCACTATCATGTCTCCCGCAAATTTTTGTAATTCTGCCTGAGTGATCGATTCGGGTACCCCTCTCAGTTTAAGATTTACTCTTCTTGATCGATCCTCCAAATCTACGATTTTTGTGCGCATCCAATCTGTATCTTCCATTTGCTCTCTATATGCATCTACCAAGTCATTCACAGTATGAGCTTGTTCTTCCATTTTATTTTCCATATGATAAACTCTCTCACCTAAGCCTTTCATTTCAACAGTAAAGCTATTAAACATAGTTGAAATATTCACCATGAGAGAAGATTGAAGAGACAAAAGCATGTCCTTCATGGTTGTGTCAAGGACCTGTTGTCCTGAAGTAGGATAGTTGGCAATAGGCGACACCATTTTGAGGCCTACTTGATCTTGGCATAGCAACGCCATGTCACTGACTGGGGTCTGGCCAGTATAATCATATCTCATCCTAGCTTTAGCCGGGCTCTGAGAAGATGGACTGTGTAAAGGAGAGATCTCTGCGTTCACTGTGTGATTTTCAGAGTCCCAGGAGTCCAGATTCTCATCTGGGAGATCAGTGTATGAGGAGGTTGCATTTAACTCAGAGCTGCGGGTGCCATCTTGAAGCTGATCCTACGCTGTGGCAGACATAACAGATGTGTCAGTAAGCTTTTTAGTGCAATTTTCCTTATTCCGCTTGCGGGACTGCATCGGGTGTGGTCCCCTCTCTCAGGGTATATAGTTTTGGCGTCTGGATGATCGGTAAAACGATCGTTTTGCCGCTGATTCCCCAGTTTCAAGTCAGAGCTGTCTGCTCAGGCGTCCATCATGTCTGTGCGCAAGCCACGCCCCCCTTCATTTCCAATTATGAGGGATGTTTATATTCCTTGTAATAGGAATAAAAGTGACCAAAAAAAATTAAAGGGAAATAGTAAAAATAAAAAAAATGAATAAATAAGAAAATAAAAATTGACCCCACCCCTCTGTGCTCACGCGCAGAATAACAAATGCATGCGTAAATCGCGCACGCATATGTAAATGGTGTTCGCACTACACATGTGAGGTATTGCCGCAAACCTTAGAATGAGCAATAATTCTAGTGCTACACCTCCGATTCAGTTCGCATGTGCCGCGCTATATAAGTTTTTTCATTCATTCATTCATTCCTCTGTAACTCTAAAAAGGTAACCTGTAAAGGCTTTAATGCTTTGCCTATGGAGATTATTAAAGCGGGGGTTCACCCAAATTTTTTTTTTTTAATATTACACACATTAGAGCCAGCATAGTAAGGGCATTTACTTTCGGCGTTTTTTTTTTTCCTCTGTGCATACCTTTATATTCTGTTTTTGTCCAGGGCTTCCGGGTTCCGATGACTGCAGGACTGGGCGTTCCTATCCTTCCGTTGGATGATTGACGGCTTCTGAAACAGGTGACCTGTCGCACAACGCGCGTCACCAGATGTCGGGAAATAGCCGAGCTGCAAGTCGGCACTATATGGCGCCTGCGCAGTCAGCTCTACACGGCGGGCGCAGGCGCCATATAGTGCCGACTCGCAGCTCGGCTATTTCCGGAAATCTGGTGACGCGCGACAGGTCACCTGTTTCACAAGCCGTCAATCATCGAACCGAAGTATAGGAACGCCCAGTCCCGCAGTCATCGGAACCTTGAGGCCCCGTACACACGACCGAGTTTCTCGGCAGAATTCAGCCAGAAACTCGATCGGAGCTGGATTCTGCCGAGAAACTCGGCCGTGTGTACACTTTTCAGCGAGGAAGCCGACGAGGAACTCGTCGGGCCAAATAGAGAACATGTTCTCTATTTCCTCGTTGTTCAATGAGGAAAGTTGGCCCGCCGAGATCCTCGGCGGCTTCAACACTGAACTTGACGAGGAACTCGATGTGTTTGGCACGTCGAGTTCCTCGGATGTGTGTACGGGGCCTCAGGCAGGGATAGGAACGCCCAGTCCTAGAGTCATCAGAACGCGGAAGCCCTGGACCAAATTAGAATATAAAGGTAAGTACGGAGAAAAAAAAAAACCTGCCAAAAGTATATGCCCTTACTATGCTGGCTCTAATGTTAAAAAATCGTTTTTAGGGTGAACCTCCACTTTAAAGGGGAGTTCCAGCCATTTGTATGTTTATTAAAAGTCAGCAGCAACAAAAAGTGTAGCTGCTGGCTTTTAATAAACAGGCACTTACCTGCTCCAGCGCTCCAGCGACGCGCCGGCTGGGGCTCCGCTCCTCTCCCCCCCTCCCCGGCCGGCGTCTTCATCTTCAGTGTGGGCACCTGGCCGTGACAGCTTTCGGCTTCACGGCCGGGCACCCACTGCGCATGCGCGAGCGGCGCAGCACTGCGCATTCGCGAGCGGCGCGGCCCGGCGCCGCGCCGTGTAATTGGCCAGGAGATCGCCTAGGACCTGTGACGTGTCCTAGGCGATCGCCTACAGCAGCCACTTCCTGAAGGCGATTAAGCTTAGTCGCCTACAGGAAGGAGGAAGTGGGACAGGAAGTCCTACTCGTGCTGAAGCCCCCACTCCCCCCCAAAAAAAATTACATGCCAAATGTGGCATGTAAGGGGGAGAGGAGTGGGTTAAGAGGAAGTTCCAAATTTGGGTGGAACTCCTCTTTAAGTACCACTGTTTTTCGCCATTCCACGAGTGTGCACAATTTTACAGCGTGACATGATAGGTATCTATTTACTCATCTTTCATATTGTACAAAAAATTGGGGTATATATTGTGTTTTTTTTATTCATTCAAAACATTTTTTTATTGTTTCAAACTCCGTTGCGCAAACACTATGTGACATAAAAAATTGCAGCAATCGCTATTTTATTCCCTAGGGTCTCTGCTAACAATATATAATGTTAAGAACGGTTGTCCCAGCATGTCTAAAGCCTCGTACACACGATCAGTTTTCCGCCAGGAAAACTGCCCAAAAAACGCCGGACAAAAAAAGAGAACCGCCGGGAAATCCGCAATCCGTAAATCCGTTTTTTGGCAGTTTTCCTATGGGAAGAGCATAAACACGACCGGGATTCCTGGCCAAAGCTCCATCGCAGTTTTCCTGTCGGGAAAACCTCTCGTGTGTACGGGGAAAGACTGAACCAAGCTTTTCCCTCTGGTTTTCCGACGGGAACTTTTCCCGCCGAAAATCCTGTACGTACGAGGCAAAAGAGTAAATATCTGGTTGTTTAATGAAAAAATTTATTGAATTTAATTCAATGCAATGCCACAGTCCCAGATCAATGATCCACGGTATTAAAAATATATCAATAATTAATAATATATACTGAATAGTGTAATCACACAGGATTTACATAATAATATTCATATAAAAATATTTAATATAATTAATCAATAGACATGATGGTACAGTCAGTGCAGAATAAATAAATCAATAAACATGATTGATACAGTTGATACAGAAGTCGATACATGAAAATACATAATTTAGGCATTCATTAGTTGGAAACTCAACGCGTTTCATGGCTTATAAACAATCATCAGGAGTCAGATGCACATATAAACTGAAAAAGTTTAAATAATAAAACATCTGTTAGTATATGGAACCCTCTATGTAGGTGAGAAGTAAGTAAAAAGTTTCAGTGGTACTTACAAAACAGCCCACAGGTAAATCACAGCTCCTAGATGGTGGTTTATCGGTGGCCTGGATTATGTAGTCTCACCTGGGGATTGAGGCAGAGTACTTCCCCTAGAAAGCTGAATTCAGGACCAGGGGAGAGCAGCAGCCAGACGTCAAACCGGAACACCCCAACACATCACCAAGTATGTGATGGTTAAGCACACTGAAACGTGCACCTAGTTCTAAGACCCCTTTCACACTGAAGCGTTTTTACAGCGTTTTAGCGTTAAAAATAGCGATATTAAAACATTCATAAAACGCTCTCCATGCATCTCAATGGACCCTTTCACACAGTCCTGCAAGCAGCATCTTTGGAGCAGCTTTTGGGCGCTGAAAAAAATGCTCCAAAAACACCCCTCTCTATTAAAATGAATTGAAAGTGATGTAAAAACGCCTTACCCTTTCACACTGAGGCACTACAAAAACGCCCTAAAACGTTAGGGTCTTAGCGGTGCTTTACCAGCGTTTTTCGGGCACTGGCAGTGTGAAAGGTTTCTGAAAGCACTCAGGCTTTCACATTGGGATTGCAGATGAGGCTTCGCCTGAAAAACGCTTGAATATTGCCCGAACAATGCCCCAGTGTGAAAGGGGCCTAAAGAAAATTTGTAATAATTAAATAAAATTGGGAAGGGGATGTGTAAAAAATGTGAGGAATAGAACTAGTGTGGCTGGTGAGTATTGCATATGTGTATTCTCACCATGGTAGTGAGTGTAGTGGTATATACAGTAAAACCTTGGTTTGAGAGTAACTTGGTTTGAGAGCGTTTTGCAAGATGAGAAAAATGTTTTAATAAGTTTTGCCTTGATATACAAGCGATGTCTTGATATAAGAGCAGCGTCATGTCACAACTGAGTATAAAAAAGAAGAGAGGCGTCTCTAAGTGTAGCAATATGGTTAAATTTAATGAAGGTACAACATTTAGCAACTTATTGCTACACTTAGAGGCGCCTCTCTTCTCTTTTATACCCTGTAAAAGAATGCTTTGATATACAAGTGCTTTGGATTACAAGCATGTTTCTGGAACGAATTATGCTTGCAAACCAAGGTTTTACTGTATGTGCTGATAAAACCAACTATGAAGGCACCAACCTAATTGGAGTAGATGTACAGGTCTATTAAATGGGACAAAATTAATAAATAAAAATTATTTATACTGTACGGGTATTCAAACATTATATATATATAGGGCCAGATTCTCATACATTAACGTTGCTCCTGGGCAGCGTAATGTATGTGCTGTACGCTACACCGCCGCAGGTTTACAGGTTTACATCCTGATTCTCAGAACACTTACCTGTAAACTTGCGGCGGTGTATCGTTAATTCGCTCGGCGCAAGCCCGCCCAATTCAAATGGGGCGGGCACCATTTAAATTAGGCGCGCTCCCGCGCCGAGCGTACTGCGCATGCTCCGTCGGGTAAATTACCCGACGTGCATTGCGCTAAATGACGTCGCCCCGACGTCATTTGCTTAGACGTTTACGTAAATGGCGTCCAGCGCCATTCACGGACGTCTTACGCAAACAACGTATTTTTTTTAAACTTCGACGCGGGAACGACGGCCATAGTTAACATTGGTTGCCCCTGCTTATAGCAGGGGCAACCTTACGCGTCGCGTACGCTACGGAAACGACGTAAATTCTCAGCGTCGGATGCGCGTAGGTTCGGGAATCTCGCGTACTTACCTCATTTGCATAGACGACGGGGAAAACGACGATGCGACACCTAGCGGCGGGAAAAAAAATTACTTTTAAGATCTGACAGCGTAACAGCCTTACGCATGTCAGATCTAATGGTTATCTATGCGCAACTGATTCTAAGAATCAGTCGCATAGATACCCGGGGCCAGAGGAGGAGTTACGATGGCGCTAATGGTGTTGCGCCGTCGTAACGCCTTTGAGAATCTGGCCCATAATGTTTGGGGGTTATAACACATTTTCTTCCAAAAAATATATATTTTAAACATGCACACAAAAAGTGTCAGAAAACATGGAAGAGCCCTGGGGCCATCATAAAAGAAAAAAAAATCTGAGTTTCAAAGTCAGAATTCTGAGATTTAAAGTCAGACTTCTGAGATTTAAAGTCAGAATTCTGAGTTGACAAAGTCAGAATTCTGAGTTTCAAAATCAGAATTCTGAGATTCAAAGTCAGAGTTCTCAAATTTAAAGTCAGAATTCTGAGTTCCAAAGTCAGAAGTCTGAGTTTCAAAGTCAGAATTCTGAGTTTCAAAGTCAGAATTCTGAGGCCCCGTACACACGACCGAGGAACTCGACGTGCCAAACACATCGAGTTCCTCTTCCTCGTGCTGTCCCCCTCCATCCTCCGTGCTGTCCCCCTCCATCCTCCGTGCTGTCACCCTCTGTGCTCTGTGCTGTCAACCCTCTGTCCTACGTGCTGTCCCCCTCCGTACTCCGTGCTGTCTCGGTCCTGTCCCCCCTCCATGCTCCATGCTGTCCCCCCTCCATCCTCCGTGCTGTCCCCCCTCCATCCTCCGTGCTGTCCCCCTCCGTGCTGTCCCCCTCCATCATGTCCCCCTCCATGCTGTCCCCCCTCCATGCTCCGTGCTGTCCCCCCTCCATCCTCTGTGCTGTCCCCCTCCGTGCTCTGTGCTGCCTCCCTCCATCCTGTCCCCCTCCGTACTGTCCCCCCTCCATGCTCTGTGCTGTCCCCCCTCCATGCTGTCCCCCTCCATGCTCCGTGCTGTCTCCGTCCTGTCCCCCCTCCATGCTCCGTGCTGTCCCTCCTCCGTGCTGTCCCCCTCCACGCTCTGTGCTGTCTCTGTCCTGTCCCCCTCCATGCTCCGTGCTGTCCCCCCTCTGTCCTCCATGCTGTCCCCCCCCATGCTCCGTGCTGTCCTCCTCCGTCCTGTCCCCCTCCGTGCTCCATGCTGTCCCCCTCCGTCCTGTCCCCCCTCCATGCTGTCCCCCCTCCATCCTCCATGCTGTCCCCCTCCGTGCTCCGTGCTGTCCCCCTCCATCCTGTCGCCCCTCCATGCTCCGTGCTTTGTGTGCCCAATATATCAGTGTGTCTTTGTTAATATACCTTACATTTTTTTGGGGATATATTGATAAAATACAATTTAAGCCCCACTATCTCATATTTTAAAATATATAATATTTAATATAAAAGCAATGTATAAAAAATATGTATATATAACTTAAAAAAAATGTACTCTCTCCTGGATTAGAGCCCATAACCTATTCAGCATAAGCCTGATACTCTAACCACTAAGCTATTGCCTAATGTATACTAAAATATTGTTTTTCATGTTTGATATGAGGTTCATTATTTGTAACAATTAGTCCAGACAAGTAATTGCTATGATCAATCCGTTATGACCATAGACACACATTGTGCTGCTGCCTCCTAGCCATTCACAATTCCCTCATGTAGGGGCAATAGTGACATGTGTCCTACAAGTTGGGGTGCAGAGCTGTGCTGGCCATTGTGTTCTGTTATCTATGGAAGCTGACTACTAAGTTACGTTCATTAAGTGGGAGGCCATAGTTTTTCATTAGAAGAAAAACAGGGCACAAATTTAACATAATAGCAAATATGTGGATGACCAAGTTTCTAAAAAGTGAAGGTCACATCAAATCATAATGTGTAAGGTAAAGACTAATAATAAATGCAAATCTGTGCTCACTGTAAATGAACCTGAAGGGAATGTATCAAAACTGGAGCAGACAGAATCTGGAGCATCTCTGCATAGCAACTAATCAGCTAGGGCTGGGGAAAAAATCGATTTGAATCTTGAATCGAGTTGGGAAGTCAAATCGATTCAGATTTTGACCAAATCAATTTTTAGATTTTTTTGTTTCCAGAGGACCGGGGCTCCGTGGATTAGGCCGAAGCCACGGCCTCACCAACAAAAATCCTGCCCGCAGCTCGCCGCGTTCCTGGGAAAAGGCTGTGAGGCCGGACGCCGCGGACTTGCCTGATGCCGTGGCCTTTTCCCAGGATCGAGGCGAGCTGCGGGCAGGATTTTTTAGGCGAGGCCGCGGCTTCGGCCTAGTCCGCCCCCTTTTCCCAGGATCGCAACGGACTAGTCCAAAGCCGCAGCCTCGCTTAAAAACTCCTGCCCACACCCCAGTGCTGCTCCACAAGTTTTTTCCGGAAACGTCGGATCTCTGCTGGCGCTGTCGCGCCGACAGGGGGACGCTACTGCACATTTTTTGGTCATGTCCCAGTTTGAGCCACTTCTGGCGAGTGATCCGCGAGGTGGCTCAAAAATTCATTGACCACGATATCCCAGCAGAGCCCTCGGTTTTCCTCCTGCACGCATTTAGCATTCCGGAGAAGACGTACAAGAAATCTGTAATTAGACACCTGTTGGACGCAGCCAAGGCCTGCATCCCACTCCACTGGAAAGACGCCCACCCGCCGACAATACCCCAGTGGCTCGCAAAAGTGGAAGAGATTAGGCGCATGGAGGACTTGGTCCTCACAGCGCACAACAGGCAGGAAACCTTTAAAAACACCTGGCAGCTCTGGGATATTTTTAGATACTCGGCTGAGGGCCAGGCATTGAGAGAGCCCTCAGCGGACGTGTGAACATATACCTGTGGGCGGATGCCCTCCAATCCCTGACCGGTTCTGTGCTGGCGCGGAGCGCTACATGCGAGACTCCCCCCCCCCTCCCTACGGAGGGGCGTGCGACTAGAAGAATTAAATCCCTTCTCTCCTCCTCTCTTTCCCTATCTCTGACCGCCCTCTTCTTCTCCCTCTCCTTCTTCCGAGCTACACCTCTACTCTGTTCCTCTAACCTTGACCTTTTTACACGACCCCCACCTGGGGGCCCTCCTGTATAAAAAGAAAAAGTTGGGGCCGGTTGCGCGGTCCGAGCATGTTGTTATGATGTTTTACCACAGGCTGGGGAGCTCCTCCTCCCCTTCCCTGGGGGCCGCCGCGGGCTGTTGGCGCGGGGCGGCCTTCGGGCCTTCCCCCGGGGACGCGGGCCCTTATCGGCGTTGGCGGCCCGCGGGGGGGCTTCCGAGGGGGAAGGTAGCAATGTTTCTAATGCAATGTGTTCTGTTGATGTGTGATTCTATGCACTGCGTGCACTTTGTGTACTACTGTATTTTCTGCTTGTCGGCCCGCGCGGCCTTATCCCTGTTTTACAAATAAAAAAATTAAAAAAAAAAAAAAAAAACTCCTGCCCACAGCTCCTTAGGACCGGCGCGGTGTCCATCAGAAAAAAAAACTTGATTCGAATCGTGAATCAAGTTTTTTTTTAATTTGCAGATTTTTTGGGGGGCCAAAATCGCCCAGCTCTACAATCAGCTTCTATCTTTCATTTTTAAAAATGACCTGAATAAGCTGAAGCTAGAAGTTGATCGGTTGCCATGCACAGCTGCTCCAGATTTTGTCTGCTCCTGTTTTGAGTAATTCCCCCACTATGCTTTTCTTTTCATTCTTTCTGAGACTCTAGCGCAGAGATGCATCCAGCAGCAATACTATCACAAAGTCAAGGACTTTCCTTTGCCCCTTGCTGCATGTAAATGTGTATATAATTCAACAATTGTAAACAAGAACCATACGGTTGAAACGCGTTGCTGTGGAGCAGACAGCCCTGGAGTCCTCATAGTCATGTGAGCATGGAATTGATGCATACCGGCCAGTCTCTAGATTTGTACATCTGTTTAAAGTAACGAACTGCCACATTAGGTAATTCTGTTGCAGACCTGTGCAAACAGTCTCAGTTGGCTGCCCAGGATTGCAGGCACAGAGGTCCAAAATAAAAAAAATAAAAACTTTTGCATACACTTTGCATACTAAAGTCTTGTACACACGATCGAATTATCCAACGGGAAATGTGTGATGACAGGCTGTTGTCGGAAAATCCGACCGTTTGTATGCTCCATCGGACAATTGTCGTATTTTCCGCGGACAAATGTGGGATAGCATGCTTTAAAATTTTCCGCCAAAGGGTGGAGCTAAATAGCTGAAAAACACGTAGTTTTGTGTTTGTTGGCCGACAATTCTTTGCCGTTTGTATGCAATACGAGTTCATGGCCAACGCCCTTCGGACAAAAGTCCTACGCTTTGTCTGCAGAAAAGTGTGTATGAGGCTTAAGAGGCAGCGTGATTTTGTGTCTAATTGTGTTGCTGATTTGCTTTATACATGCCCCTTTGTGAGTCTAGAATAATATTATACATTTATTATATTATTATACAGGATTTATACGGTATAGCGCGTCAGTTTGTGCAGCACTTACATTACATTAGAGCCCACAGTTGCTGCTATGCTTCAGATTAAAATTGTTAATACATTTTAGATGTTGAAAGTTTTTAACAGTTTATATACAATAAATGCATGTAAATGTGATATAAATAACAAATACAACAGAGCATTCACTGGTAAAAATAGACTGTATGGGACCAATGAATACGTTTTTATAACGAAACATGTCGGGGTATTGCCATACAGTCTATTTTTACCAGTGAATGCTGCGTTTTTTGGATGCAGAGTGTGCTTGGAGTTTTTATTTAAGTGGATGTGCAGCTTCATCTGACAGCAATCTTTGGCACCGTGAGAAGGAGAATTGGTTCCACTGTTTTTCGCTGATCGGGGGTCCGCCGTGACCGCTTCTCACCATCTTTGACGTTTGAAGGATTTTCTTGATGTGACATTTTTGCTGTTTTACAAGATTTTGTTTGTGAGTGTACTGTTTGAAGTTTTATTTTAGTGTGCTATTAAACCCTTGACGGTATCACACTATTTTGCACTTCCTTTTTTCTCTCTCTGACATATATGTGAAACTTATTGGATGTCATATCTGGATTACATCTTGATTGACGGGAACACCTAGATCTGATAAGGTTTTTGTGCCAAAACACGAGAGTGTGAGGCATATCTATCCGGTGAGTGTCCATTTGATGGGGGAGCAGTCACAGAGCACTGTCGGGTGTGGTGAAAGTTTTTGAAAAGTTGAAGATCTTTGGATCCTTAAACACATGAACTTTTTTTGTTGGTCACGTTTTGAACTATTTTTAAAGACTGTTCTTTTGCACTTGTAGTGCGTTCACTTCACGTTTAGTTAATCACGGGTGTATATTATTACAGTCACAGTTTAGTGTTCATCCCTCAACTGGGTATATTTTGCTAATTATCATTATATATGGGTTGTAATAATTTTTTCTTCCACATTTAGTCAAATATGCACAGATATTTGTTAGCGCTGTTTTAATTTGCTGACACCCCTTAGGGAGTGTGATCATCTTATATATTTTTCTGTTCACTTATTATTTTTAAACAGCAGCTAGGCATCATCTACTCCTCCACAGGCGCAACGGTGGGCGGCTATTAGGGCGCATTCTATAGATCACCCATTGTCTCTAGACTTAAAATCAGTTTACTGTATCAGATCAGGCAGTGATTGTGATTGGTTGCCAGAGGTTACAGCATATCATTACCACTTACTGACTGGTTTGTTAGAGGTTACAGCACACATTACGGCTCACTGATTAGTTGCTAGAGGTTACAGCACATGATTTCTTCTTGTTGATTGGTTGCTAGAGATTACTGTACAGTAATACTGTTATCTGATTGGTTGCTAGAGGTTACAGCACATCATCTCTTCACTGCAGAGGAGCATTATATACATATGAATGCTGCCTTTATTTACATATGAATGCTGCCGGGCTCAGCTATCTACATATAAATGCTGCCACTATTTACATATGAATGCTCCCATTATTTACATATGAATGACAGTTATTTACATGTAAACACAGGGTCTGCAGGTGATTCATTTGTAAAAACAATAGGGCAGAGCTGGGCAGCATTAGTAACAGCCTTTCACACTATCAGGACACAGCAAAGCACTAAAACTTCAAGGGACAAGGGAATTTAAACTGGCATAGTTGGCAAGTATAAGGCAGCTGCTTTGGGCCCCACAACAATGACAGGGCCCAGGGTGGCTCCCTCTTTTGCCCTGCCTTAAAGACGGCCCTGGTTATACTTTAAAAAAAAAAATCAAAAAGTGCATCAAACTGATTGAGGAAGAAAATATTTTCAAAGTTACTATTTTTCTGCGGGGAAGCAAAATACCAAAGTGAGAAGTCCTAGAAAGAAGCTGACTTCTGGGCTTCATATTAGTTTTAGGTCAGTGAGGCTGTTCTGTCTAGCTTCATCATTCTAGAACAAGCATAACAACGTATTTGTATTTTTCAATGTTTTTCACGTATTCATTCCACTTATTTTTCCACAAAACTGAAACATTTTATAACTTTTAACTGGGTTTAGTTTGTAAATCTGTACTCATTTTCCACGTTCAGCTGACCCAGACCCTGGGTATGTTGTTGTCAGGAAAGGACCGGAGCAGCGAGTATCTGAAGGTGTCTCAAGCTGATTACCCTGAGAATCTTCTGTAATGTTGTTCTGGAATGAATGGTCCCCCATCATTGGTGTTATTTGGCCCCATTGTTGGTTTCATTGGGAGGAATTGTGCCACATCTTTGGTGTCATTGGAAGGAGTGGTCCCCCATCATTGGAGTTATTGGGCCCCATTGTTGGTGTCATTGGGAGGAATTGTGCCACATCTTTGGTGTCATTGGAAGGAGTGGTCCCCCATCATTGGTGTTATTTGGCCCCATTGTTGGTTTCATTGGGAGGAATTGTGCCACATCTTTGGTGTCATTGGAAGGAGTGGTCCCCCATCATTGGAGTTATTGGGCCCCATTGTTGGTGTCATTGGGAGGAATTGTGCCATATCTTTGGTGTCATTGGGAGGAATTGTACTCCATGTTGGTGTCATTGGAAGGAATGGTCCCCCATCATTGGTGTTATTGGGCCCCATTGTTGATGTCATTGGGAGGAATTGTACCCCATGTTGGTGTCATTAGAAGGAATGGTCCCCCATCATTGGTGTTATTGGGCCCCATTGTTGATGTCATTGGGAGGAATTGTGCCACATCTTTGGTGTCATTGGGAGTAATTGGACCCCATGTTGGTGTCATTGGAAGGAATGGTCCCCCATCATTGTGTTATTGGGCCCCATTTTTGGTGTCATTGGGAAGAACTGTGCCCCTTTGTTGGTGTCAGTGAATTAACTGGTGACCCAAGGGCCAGGTAAAATCAAGCAAAAGGCCGCATCCGGCCCCAGGGCCGCAGTTTGGAGACCACTGATATAGAACAAGCATAACAACGTATTTGTATTTTCCCATGTTTTTCACGTATTCATTCCACAAAACTGACACATTGTATAACTTTTAACTGGATTTAGTCTGTAAATCTGTACTCATTTTCCACGTTCAGCTGACCCAGACCCTGGGTATGTTGTTGTCAGGAAAGGACCGGAGCAGCGAGTATCTGAAGGTGTCTCAAGCCGATTACCCTGAGAATCTTCTGTAATGTTGTTCTGGAAGGAATGGTCCCCCATCATTGGTGTTATTTGGCCCCATTGTTGGTGTCATTGGGAGGAATTGTGCCACATCTTTGGTGTCATTGGAAGGAGTGGTCCCCCATCATTGGTGTTATTGGGCCCCATTGTTGGTGTCATTGGGAGGAATTGTGCCACATCTTTGGTGTCATTGGAAGGAGTGGTCCCCCATCATTGGTGTTATTGGGCCCCATTGTTGGTGTCATTGGGAGGAATTGTGCAATATCTTTGGTGTCATTGGGAGGAATTGTACCCCATGTTGGTGTCATTGGAAGGAATGGTCCCCCATCATTGGTGTTATTGGGCCCCATTGTTGATGTCATTGGGAGGAATTGTACCACATCTTTGGTGTCATTGGGAGTAATTGTACCCCATGTTGGTGTCATTGGAAGGAATGGTCCCCCATCATTTGTGTTATTGGGCCCCATTTTTGATGTCATTGGGAAGAACTGTGCCCCTTTGTTTGTGTCAGTGAATGAACTGGTGACCCAAGGGCCAGGTAAAACCAAGCAAAAGGCCGCATCCGGCCCCAGGGCTGCAGTTTGGAGACCACTGATATAGAACAAGCATAACAACGTATTTGTATTTTTCCATGTTTTTCACGTATTCATTCCACAAAACTGACACATTTTATAACTTTTAACTGGATTTAGTCTGTAAATCTGTACTCATTTTCCACGTTCAGCTGACCCAGACCCTGGGTATGTTGTTGGCAGGAAAGGACCGGAGCAGCGAGTATCTGAAGGTGTCTCAAGCTGATTACCCTGAGAATCTTCTGTAATGTTGTTCTGAGGCTGTCTCTGTAGAAAGGTACACCAACTTGTGAATGTGTATTTAAATCTTGTGGAAGCAAAACAGAACAGTATGGGATCCAAACAATAATTTAATCCTGACAGCATCCACGTGAAGTAATGAGCAACCTCAACGCTTTCCACCAAAAAACACAAATTTGGGAAAAACAACATGATGGTGACACCTATTGTCCTGGTGATGTGGATAGGTAAGAAGCAGATTATGAAGATTATAAGGGAGATGGAGATAGTCCGCACTGACTTGGACACCATGACTTTGCTAAAGGTGTTCATTGGGTTGACTTTTCGCATGTATCGAATTAAAAGGCTGTAGCAGACCAGCGTTATAGAGAAAGGAATAATAAGGCCAGAAATTAGAATGACTAAATTCCAGGCAAAAAAAAAAGAGGGTTGTTCGCTTTTATGGAAGCTAAGACATTTTGTAATTCCTTGGACTTCAGTCGTTTTAAGGACAAAGACAAATGGAATGCCTTGACAAAACAGACAACCCCAGACGAAGAAGCAAAGTTTTTTAATGAATGTTTTTCTGGCCAAGGCTGATCCTTTGTTACTGTGGGCAATGGTAAAGTATCGATGAATACTGATTAGGGTGAGGAAGTAGATGCTTCCATACATGTTAGTGCTGAGCAGGAAGACCTTGAACTTGCAGAGCAGCAATCCAAAGGTCCAGTCATTTTTCAGGTAGTAAATAACGATCAAGGGAGCTGCTGGGGAGATGATGACATCTGAGATGGCCAAGTTGAACTGGAGAATTACCATTGAGTTCCATGGTTTTACCTTGAACCAGAAAATCCATAAACTGATGCTGTTCAGCACAAAGCCAAAGAAAAAGGTGAAACTCATGAAGATGGGGATGAAGTTGTTAATGGGCTGTGGTTTACAACCAGTTGAATTATCAGTTGAGTCTGACATTCCTGCAACCTAAAAAATTAACCTTAGTTAATAGTTAGAGTGTAAATGCAAGAAAAATTTACTATATTGCAGCTTACTGTTACTTAGATGTGGTAGTTGCATTCCTTTTCTTTTTTCAGAATAGGTTCCCCTTCTTTTTTCATGGTGATCCTACCAGTAACACACTTCCTGTGACAAGACTCAATCACTGTACTGTGTCTTACTAGCAACTTTTTTGCTCACCTGAACAAATTCGAATTTACTTTAACCACTAAGGCCTTGTACACACGGTCGGACCAAACCGATGTGACTGGTCCGTCGGACTGTTTTCATCGGTTCACCTCTGAAGTGGCCGTACAGCCTGATATGTGTAAACACCGTCAGTCCAAAATCCGATCGGGTCAGAACGCGGTGACGTCAAACACACGACGTGCTGAATAAAACGAAGTTCAATGCTTCCAAGCATGCGTCGACTTGATTCTGAGCATGCGTGGGTTTTGAACCGATGCTTTTCTGTACTAACCATTGGTTTGGTCCTATGGGGCAGCGGTCCATCGGTTCGGTTTTGAAGCATGTTTTAAAATTGAAACTGAACTTCGGTTCATTCTCATTGGTTCGGTCCGACCGTGTGTACGGGGCCTTAAGGACCACCCACTGCATATATACTACGGCAGGGCGGTCCAATTGCGTAAAACGACGTACCCATATATCGTTTCGTGCAGGAGAAACTGCAGGCGTGTGCAACTGTGGGGGAGCCAATGAGAGGGTCCGGCGGCTGTGATATCCGCTGGCCGCCTGCCCACAATCGCTCTTTAGAGAGGCAGAATGGGGATCTGACTTTGTAAACAAAGCAGATCCCTGTCCTGACAGGGGAGTACAGAGAGATTGTTTGTTACTAGTGATCAGGAACAGCGATCTCTCTGTACTCCCAGTCAGTCCACTCCCCCCACAGTTAGAAACACCTCCCTAGGACACACTTAACCCTTTGATCGCTCTCTAGTGTTAACCCAGTCCCAAAAAAGTGTCAAAAGTGTCTGATCTGTCCGCCACAATGTCTCATGCCACGTACACATGATCATTTTTCGGGTTGTAAAAAACTACGTTTTTCAGGCTCTAGAAAAAACAAAGTTTTTTTCAACTTGATCATTAAAACGGTCTTGCCTACACACGATCGTGAAAAAAAAATGCTCTAGCAAAGCGTGGTGACGTACAACACGTACAACGGCACTATAAAGGGGAAGTTACATTCGGATGACGCCACCCTTTGGGCTGCTTTAGCTGATTTTGTGTTAGTAAAAGACGATTTGCGCTTTTCTGTCTGTTACAGCGTGATGAATGCGCTAACTCCATTACGAATGGTAGTTTTACCAGAATGAGCGCTCCCGTCTCGTAATTTGCTTCAGAGCATGCGTGGATTTTTCACTTCGTTAAAGCCTACACACGACCATTTTTTATAACCCGAAAAACTACAACGTTAAAAACGTTGTGAAAAAATAGAGCATGTCCAAAAAATAAAGTGCCCGTTTTTTCAGAACCCAAAAAATACTCTGAAGCCCACACACGATTGTTTTTAACGACATAAAAAAAACGTAATTTTTTACAACCCGAAAAACGGTCGTGTGTACGCGGCATCAGTCCCACTCAAAAATGCTGATCAGTGCCATTACTAATAAAAAAAATAATAATAATAAAAATTACATAAATCTATCCCCTAATTTGTAGACGCTATAACTTTTGCACAAACCATTCAATATACGTTTTTTTTTTAACCAAAAATTTATAGAAGAACAAAAAGTAAAAAATATAGTTTTTTTTTTCTAAATTTTATTTTTTTGTTCAAAAAATAAAAACCACAGAGGTGATCAAATACCACCAAAAGAAAGCTCAATTTGTGAGAAAAAAAGTATATAAACTTTATTCAGGTACAGAGTCGCACATCCACGCAAAAGTTAAAGTAACGCGATGCCGTTATTAAGGGGATAAATCCTTTGTGGGAAAAAAAAAAGTATTTTCTCTTTTTCTTTGGGTTACTTATAAACATGCTGCAACAAACAAGTGATAAAACACAACTTGCTAACCTTACTGAAACAAGTAAAATAAAGAAAAACTTGTTTTACTTACCTGATCTTGAAAACAGGTTTGATAGATATGCTTTAATCGTCTGACACTGTCAGGAGTTTCTCTTAATAGACTGGTATACGTTCTCTATTTCTGTAGAACATTTCAATATTTCCGTACTGCAGAAATTCAGAAATACAAACAGGCTCTATGGGTAAACCCTAAACTGTTAGGCAACACTTCCACACGAGTTCAGTGCTATATTATGTAAGGAACTGGCCACAACTTTAAAAACATAGGGCCAGATCCACGAAGCAGATGCGCCGACTTAACTCGACATACGCGGCGTAATTGAAATTTGCACCGCGCGTATTTTTGCACCTGATCCTCAAAACGAGTTACGCCTGAAATTTACTTTTTTCCGTCCTACCTAAAAAACTTACACCGGCGCTTCTCCGAGCGCAAAATACGCTAGACACACCGCTGTTTTGATAGGCAAAGATGCAAATGAGGGAGATAAGGCGATCCACAAAATTAAGTGTGTGCGGCGTAGATTACGCCCTGTGCGCTTCTGTTATTTTAATGGTGTAAAATTACACTTTATAAAAGCAGCCCTAAATTTACACATGCCGTGTAAATGTCAGCTAAAGCAACACCATTAAGGAAGAGCTGAGCACACACACTTGCAGGACAACAATCTGTATGCCACCATGCCAGGGGCATCCATGCTCATATCTATAATAGTGACTTTAGTAACCAAGGGTACCCCCTCTTCTGAGGGAACAGCAGCCAGGAGACGCCTCGCAGAATGCATCTTTGCACAGTAAACACACACATTAATTATGTCACAATGAGAATGCATGAATGCACGCCACTGTGGTCCCTAGCACAGACACATCACATCTAATTGGATTAGATCCAAGTACCCCCCCGGTACTTGGGAGCAGTAACGCCCCGCCACGGCTCCAATTCTGTTACTGTGCATTCATACACCTTTCACACGGACCTGGGATTACACTTCTCCCTGGTCCTGGGGACCCTACTCCACCAAAACTGAGTGTGACACCCCTTATTTAATCAGGAATGCCACCCCCCACATTCATACATCATTCACACACATAAACCAAATCATAAGTACAGTATAATAAAAAAAATAATAAAAATCAAAAATCAAAAGTAACCCCAATACTTAATCTCGGCGGCGGGAGCTTCGCCTAGGCCTGCCACGGGCACGGCCACGGCCAACCAGGGGAGGCTCCTGGGGGGGGGGTGAAGCAGGGGAAGGAGGAGCCTCCCCTGGTGACTGTCCTGTTGCTTGCCTGCCCTCCAAGGCCACTGCGATTCTGTTCAGGCACACAGTCATTGCAGCCGTATTGGCCTGGACAGCCCGGGTGTTGTCCTGCACAGCCTGGGTCAGGGCAGTCACCTCCTGGGCCACGCCTGTTGTGGCGGTCTGCAGCTTGCAAATGCAGGTTATGACCACCACGGAGTTTGTGGCCACATCACTGAGTGACTCCTTCATTATGCCCAGGCTGTGCTCCATCTGGGTCATTGTCTGTTTTATCTGAGCCAGATTGCGGGTCTGCCGGGCATTGTCCCTCTGCAGACTGCCCGGCAGACGCTCGGCCACCCCCCTGGTCTCAGGGGTGGCCATCCTGGCTGGAGCTGAGGCTTGTGGCGTGGGAGGAGGGGAGAGAGAGACCCTTGTGGGGGAGGCCTGTTGGGGGAGGAGTGGGAGGGGCTACCCCTGATGGTGGCCTGACTGCTGCCAGCCTCAGGGGTAGCCTCAGGGGTAAATAAATCTGATGCCAAAAGGACATGCCTGGCAATGTCCATATCCTCATCCTCCACCCCCCCCTCATCCCCCTCCCCCTCAACCTCCTCATGAGGGGAGGTGTGGCCACTCCCCTCCCCTGGGGACTCCTGCCCTTCTTGGGACTCCTCAGCAGCCTCTTGTCCTGGGGATGGTGCAGCAGACTGGCCTGATGGGCCAGCAACCTCCTGGCCTATTGGCCCAGCAACCTCCTGGCCATCTGTGGAGGACACAAAACATTCACAGGTTGGAGGATCCACACACTTGGCACATCTTCCCTTCCCCCACCCACACATGCTAATCACCAGATATAAAATCCCCAAACGTACCTGTCCTCACAGGAGAATCTGATTGATAGCCAGGCAGGCCCACAACCTGCCACTGCCCATTCCTCCTCACTCAGCCTGATGGGGCAGGGTCCGCCTCCTCCAGTGCCCCTGGCATGGGTATTGATCCTGGCCATTTTATCACGAACCAAGCTCCTAAGATCGTTGATCTTCTTTTGTATCCCACCGGGGGTCCTGGTCTCCCCCCCCCCGCCGCATTGATGTTATCCGTTATTCTCTGGATAATCGCCTTCCTCTTGGCCGGGGAGGTGTTCCGGCTCTCAGGGCCATGTAAAAAACGCCCATATTGGGCGATGGCCCGAGCATGAATCTGCTTCTCTGCCGCAGAAAAAAATAATTTTCTGCGTTTGGGTGCCATACCACTCACCACTCAGCACCAACAAAAATACACACACAACAAACAAACAAAAATACACACACAACAAACAAACAAAAATACACACACAACAAACAAACAAAAATACACACACAACAAACAAACAAAAAAATCTAACCACACAAGCAGACAGCTACTACAAATTCAAAAACAAACACAGAAAAAACAAACAGAAAATACACACCAGAAAAAAGACAATCAGAAAAAAAAAATACACTCAGAAAAAAAACAATCAGAAAAAACAAACAGAAAAAACACTTAGAAAAATAACACACCAAATATAATCTACTACTCCTACACAACTTTACTCTAACACA